>NC_064818.1:24507716-24707420 GCF_023721935.1 Panthera uncia | reverse complement strand
CTCTCTCTCTCTCTCTATATATATATATATATATATATATACACATATTATATTATATAATATATACACATTATATATAATATAATATAATATAATATAATATAATATAATATATACATACATATTATATAAATATATAAATTAAACCAAAAAAGAAAAGATTGGAAGCTATGAGACCTATATGGAGATTATTCTACCTGGCCAGTAGGCCACTGCATATTGATCCCAGATTATGGCAGTGGAGATAGGAAAGAACTGAATAGATTTCAGACACGTATCTTAGAGGTAGAACTGATAGGACCCAGTGATGAATTGAAGTGGGAGGTAAGAGAGACAAGTGTAAAAGTTTACTCCTGGCTTTACAACACGAAAAACAGCCTGGATACAAATGCTGTTTATTGAGATGGGAAATAATGGAAAAGAACAAGGAAAGAGAAGTTAAGAAGTGGGGGGCTAGGGGGCTCAGTCTTTTGAACATCCGTCTTCTTGATTTCTGGTCAAGTCATGATCTCTGGCTCATGGTATTGAGCCTCACATCAGGTTCTGTGCTGAGCATGGAGCCTGCTTAAGAGTCTCTCTCTTTCCCTCTGTCCCTCTCCCCTGCTTACGCAGTCTCTCTCTCTCTCTTTTTTAACAAGAGAGAGAGGGAGAGAGATAGAGGAGAATGGGTTAAGAGATGTTGAGACCTCCAAATGGAAATGGCAAAAACACAGGTTAATCTTTGCATCTGGGAATGAAAAAAGAGATCAGGAATAGAAGTAAATGTGA
The DNA here is from genome assembly GCF_023721935.1 of Panthera uncia. Lineage (NCBI taxonomy): Eukaryota > Metazoa > Chordata > Mammalia > Carnivora > Felidae > Panthera > Panthera uncia. The sequence continues at coordinate 24,706,652 of NC_064818.1, read as the reverse complement.
GAGCAGTCACATGTAGATAGTATTTTAAAACCCCACTAGCAAATGAGATAAACTAGAAAATGTGTCTAGATTACGGAGGGAGAAGGCTAGTTAAAATTTGTTAAGGTAGAGCCAGTAAAGAAGGCTGAAATACAGAAATCAGGCACATGGGAAGAAATCAGGACAGAATGCTTTCTCAGAAATGAAGAGAATAGAGGACATTTCTTTTTTCCTTTCTTTTTAAAAGTAAGTCAATCGTAGCCAGTGGTGTTGCGTAGAGACTAAGATCAGGACCAAAATATACTCACTGAAAGTTCCATTTCCTACAGTGTGGAAAATGCTACAAATCCTTACACTAAAGACCACCTAGAAACGTTACATAAAATGCAATAAACACTAAGCTCGTAAGAAAGGAAAGGAAACACTAAGGACCAAAATACAAGGAGGAAGATGCAAAACAGAGAAGGTGGGAACTTAAGGGCATTGGTGCTAAGTGACCAAAAGCAGAGAAAGACAAATAGTGTATGATCTCACTTAGGATTGACATTTAGAAAAATCCGACTTATAGAAACAGAAAGTAGAATGGTGATTGCTAGGGCTGAGCATGAGGGAAATGAAGAGATGTAGATCAGAGGGGCACAAACTTAGAAGATGAATATGTTCCAGGGATCTAGTGTTGAGCATGGTAGCTGTAGTTAAAAATACTCTATTATGTACTTGTGTACTTGCTGTAGCAAATACTTGGCGCCCGGGAAGAGACAAGTGACACACATTTGGGGAATCAGAGAAGATTGTTTATTTCGTACTGGTGCCAGCCCAATGGAGTCACCTCCAAAGGCTGAGCCTTGAGCCCTGGCGTTTGCTTCCTTTTATGGTTGGGATTGCAGGGGCTCGAAGGGAAAAAAAAGGGGGGGCACTGATCAGTTGTGCTATGCGGGCACTTGGCGGATGCAGGAAGCAAGATTACAGAAGCCAAAAGCATGCAAGGGGAGTATCCAGTCTTGGACATCTGACTGGCCCCCTTTTTTACCTGCCCTTGCCAGCTTTCCTTCTCACTTAAAGCTTGCTGAGAGAATAGATTTTAAATGCTTTATTTTTTACTGTGGTAAATCATTCTGTGATATCTAAATGTATCAAATCATCACATTGTACACCTTAAACTCACACAAGGTAGTGTGTCAATTATATCTCAATAAAGCTGGGGAAAAAATCACAATAATCCCCCCACTGCACAAAAGAAAAAAAGAAAGGTAAGCTGGTCTGATAATAATTAATGTGCTGTTTTTCCTCATTCTCTTCTTCCATTTTCCATATTCCAAATAATTATTTTCCTTACTACTTCTTGGTTAAGAGATATTACTGGATAAATAAATAAAAAGAGAGAAACATCGGATTTCATCATGTACACCTGAACATACTGTAAATATAGACTTAACCACTGTCCACCCAGGAGAGTCTCTTTCCAAATTTCATGGAGTTCCTTATCTCTACTTTACAGTCCCTAGGCCTAAAGCTGCCTTCCTTTAAAATAGACAAAGCACTACATAATTATTCTGACTTTTGAAAATCAGCTTTGCCTTATTGTGTTTATATTTAGATGAGCTTGCATATTCACAGACAACTCAGTAGTTTTCAATGCGCCTATCATTTCTTTTTCAATTTCTAAAGCAAAAGTATTTGTTTAAACGTTTAAATCTGGTAGAGTTGTGGAGGGCCCCACTTTTACTGATTTTTTTCTCTCCAATGTCACTTTTTGAAATAACATTCCAGCTCTTTAAAAACATATTGGGTCTTTTTCTTTTGTTCAATTGTATGAAACACTGAAGTTAAGTATGAAGGTGCAACATTTCGGCTAAGCAGGTAATGTCATAGGAAAAAATGAGAGAAACTACATCAGTTTTAATAGCTGCTAATATGGAATTTAGGCATCTGGTGAAAACTTTTTTTCCCCAAGGATCTCTCAGGACATATGAAAACAATGCATTTTGATACTTAAATACGTGTCAAAGAAATATAGTTCAACAAAACTCTCATATGCATAAACTATATTTCCACTAGAATCTAAACCCTCACAACTTTCAAAAAAGCATGTTTGTGATCACCTCCAGAGTACTATCGAATCCTGAAGTACTTTCTGATTCACTCATAATAAATTCTTCAAATTCACTTGCAAGACGCTGCCTAACTTCTCTCCCCACCCTTCATAGCACAACTCTGATTCAATGTCCTGAATCATTAGGAAAATTGTCCAAGACTTAGACATGGGCAAAGGAGATTATTTGGCTCTGCCTAGTCTACCCTCTGGCAAAGGGGTTCGGAATCTTTGATAAGACTTGTTGACTGGGTTACTGGTTACTGTTCATAGCAGCGCACATAAATATTGTCTCCCGGAAAATGTAAATCTCTGTAAGAGCAATTCACAGAAGGTTTTAATTTGATGGTTCCTCCCTTAATTGATGGGTTGGTGAAAACTTTGACACAAGTATTTCATATTTGCACAAGAGTCACGTTTTTAACTTTTTTGAAAACTTATGTGTTATCAGTCCAGCCTCCATCTTTGGCAGGAGATATTGAGACCTCAGCGTGGGACCTTCGGGGAAAACTCAGAATCAGGCCCCCTGTGAAGTTGATCTAGTTCAGAGACCTTCTAGGTTCACTTGGTAACTAATAACAGATCGTCCTCTACCTTGTCAGATCCTCATCTTAGCATAGTCCTGGCAATTTGGTTAGTATTTTGAGTGTATACGAAAGATCTTCAAGGTTTCAAGTATCGAAAACAAATTTGGGTCTATCTCAGTGACTGAGCTGTATTGTGAAGAGTTTTACTATTAAGCAAAGCAAAGAAAAAAGGCAAACAATTATTTCTTCCATCATATATCCAGGACTCATGAAAACTTGATAATTATTAAGAACTGGAAGATCATTCAGCGTAACATACATCATATCTTTTTTTTTTTTTTACCCAATTGCTATTTCACTGGAGTGATTCATTAATCAATTATCAACAGATAACATTAATAGAGCATTTAACTGTCTTCCTGGCACTTTAATAAGCCCTTTACATATATAATCTCATTAATCCTTTCAACAAAATTATGAAGTAGATACTGTATTTATTTTCAAGATAAGGAGATTAAGGCTTATAATGTTTAAGTTCCTTTCCCAAGATCACAGTTTTTGTAACTAGGAGGGCTGGAAATAAGGCTCTAGCTGTCTAGACCTGAAGCCTTAGCTCCAACATCTCCATTCCTATTATTCCTTCCTCTTCACTTTTCTTTTTCTAATTACTCTTTTTTTCTCTAGCTTATGGCAGTGACAAGACTGGACTTTAGCTGAGCCCTCAACTCCCAGAAAACAGCAGCAATTTAAAAATACACACACACACACACACACACACACACACACACACACCTGCCCCACCCCATTTTGTTTTTCAAGAAATGGTTTATCGCCAAGAATACAACATCACCATACAACTTATATGCCTCATTGTCCTCTCTTTCCCGGGACTCTTGTAAGACGTGTGAATGGCTGCCTTGTTTATCTGGGACAAGAGCAAACACATCCCCTTCCTCTTTTCCTTTTACCTGCTGACAAGGCCAGATCCAGACATTCCAATATCCCCTTTGACTGATGGGTTGACGGAAAATGTTTGTCCCCTGAAGCTAACTGTGGTAGGCAAAATAATGGCTATGTGAGGTTACATGCAAAAGGGAATTAGGGTTTCAAGTGAAATTAAGGTTGCTAATCAGATCACCTTAAAATAGTGAGATTATCTTCGATTATTAGGATGGGCTCAATATAATCACAAGCATTCTTGAATGTGGAGGAGAGAAGTAGAAAATAAAAAATCGAACGATAGTAATGTGATAAAGATTCCACGGGGTACCTGGGTGGCTCAGTCGGTTCAGCGTCCGACTTCGGCTCAGGTCATGATCTTGCAGTTTGTGGGTTCAAGCCCCACATGGGGCTCTGTGCTGACAGCTCAGAGCCTGGAGTCTGCTTCTGATTCTGTGTCTCCCTCTCTCTCTCTGCCCCTCCCCTGCTCATGCTCTGTCTCTTTCTCTCTGAATTAAATAAACATTAAAAAAAATTTAAAAAAAAAGACTCCTCTGATGTTGCTGTCTTCGAAGATGGAGGAATAGGACCATGATCCAAGGAATGGACATGACCACTAGAAACTGAAAAAGGAATTAAATGCATTATCTTCTAGAATTTCACAAATAATAAATTGGTGTTATGTCCCTAAATTTGTGGTAATTTATTACAACAGCAATAAACTAATACACTAACCACAGACAAAAACATTAATTGCTTAGATAACTAAAACTCCCTTACTTGCAAAACAACCCCAACTGTGAATCACCCCATCTGCAACCTGTTTGTCTCTTTTTATAAAAGTCTAAGGCAAAATCACCTTGTTGGCACACTCTCATCCTTGGATCTGGAGTACTCTCACTACTGCAATAATCTGAATAAAACCATTGCCTTAATTGTGCAGTGTGTTTTGTCTTTGACAGTTTGGGTGTCATGATTCAGATAGGATTAGACCTCAACTTTGGATCTTCATTTACTCCCAGGTAATGTGATCCATGCCTGGTTTGTGATCGAGAGATCCAGCAGTGAGTCTGACTCCTAGCCCCATGTTCCAGACTCTTTTCCCTCTGTAGCACAGTAAGAACTTTAATTCCTTTTGACTACTGACTTGATTTCTGGCGGGGGCTTCTTTTGGTTTTATGGTCTGACCATTTGGTGATATCTGTAAATGGATTGATTGTACATGAGAGGTCTTGTCTACACTGGGTAAAAACCAACAGAGAATCTGGTTTGCTAATAATCTGTCTGTTTGTCTATTTGGATATTTTGAGCTCAAATCGATTTAGAATCCATAAGAACTAGAAAGAGAACAGTTCTTTGCTATGGAAGAATAAATTTTGTAATTCTGTGTCTGCACTTGATTCAGGACTAAACTTTTATAATTAAAGCTACAAACTCCCTACCTGTATCTGTAGGTATGCTTATGTGTCTCTGAGTGTGGAATATGTATCTATCTCTGGGTGGAATTACCAAATCAGAGTATAAAATGTCTTAAAGGAGCTCATTTCAATTGGCTTAAGATAAATAAGTGCTTATATAAATTAAATATTCCTAAAATTTGCAAAGAAAAAACAAGGAAATTGAACTTTCAATAATGTAAATATCCTTAAAAATTATATAGAAATTAATTCAAATGCTTTAAGAATTCAAGTTCATGTACCTTAGGTAAAATGGGTTAGTTTAATGTTTTTGTTTAGTAAAAACAACTATGTCTCAACATTGAGTATAATACAAGTTTACTTGTATATTTGGGTCTGTTAATGAATGTGTTCACCTACTTTCCCAAAATTAAATACTATATCTTGTATTCCTAAAATTGGCTTGGAGATTTCCCAGAGGGTCCTTGAAAGACCACAAAGGATTTGTTCTTTTACGTTCTAAAAAGAAAGATGCTAGATAACTATGTCAATGTGATATATTGCCACTGGTGAGTTGCATACGAAGCATTGTCAGTTCAGGAGGTACTTAGTCTTCTCTCAATAAAATTTATATGGATAAAATGTTATACCTATTTCAGAAATTAAATGCTGTATGGAAAGTTCCTAGAGATTTGTCAGTGTCCTAGCTGTCAATGGTATGTTTCTATTTACTAGAGATCTGGTGCTCCTTTGCCTGATGGTAGACAACAGTGTAGTGTTACTGGCCATAATTTCAGATATTTTAAAATGTGAAATTCAATGCAACTTTACCTCTTTAATTTGTATCAGGCATCTTCTAGCCTAGTGCCTCTTACGTGGGGATTTACATCATTTCCCTATGGAGTTTATTAATATTTGGATGTTCAGGACATACTCCAGATTTACTGTATCTGTATACTTGATGATTTTGATACATTCTTGGTACATTCTAACTAAATGCTTGATATATTCATGGTGTATTGTGTCTTGGGATTATTATAGTTTATATCTGAACCTTGTTTTTCTCTGTAAAGATTATGTTACCAATTTTTATAAATAGATGTAATATCTACCCTTCTTTGAAAACAAAGTTAATCACTATGTTTATGGATATTTTATCTAAAGCTTTTTGGCTTGATTTTATTTTATTTAGCTTGCCAAAAAAACCACCACATGTGTTATCAGTTGCATTATTTTCGTAATAAACTCTGATCAGATCTTTCCCCTTTAAAATTATCATTAATAAGTTGACAACAGCAATTTTAAATCTCTTGTTATCCACAGATAATTTTGTTTTCTTTTCTTTTGTTCTGGCCCTTCTCTGAAAGCACTTATATTCAACTACAAACAAGAAAGTTTTGACCCTAAAAAAAAAGATTGTCTCAGGGCACCATGGGAAATAAATACACCAAATAATCTTGGACACAGGCTTCTGATGGCATTGTATAAACCACTTTGAAGCCATAATAGTTAGGCTATCCAGAACTCTAGTCAAAAGCAAATAGTTTAAGGAGACTGATAATCTATGATCAAGTGGAACAAGATCATTATATGGGGTAGAATGAACTGATGAGGGATGACTATGGTTTTTGTTTGGAATATTTTTGATATTTAATATTTTAGTTTCTGGATATAACAAACATCATTGTCTTTCCTCTATCTTTTATCTCTAGCTCTATCTATGTATAATTTATAACAATTTAGTAGAATGTTTTTATAAAGAGAAATGAAACATGTATTTTTATATCCTTACCAGAATTCAGAAACTTGTATGTGTATTCTTATTGTCATGGCAATATCGTTATTTGCATTGATTCAATAACAGTTTGTCCTCCTTATTAACAGCACATGTTGAAAACGATAGTTATGCAACCAAGGCTTTGCTTAGAATGTCATACTTGATAATGATGCTTACTGAATCAGAATTACCAGACAATTTTAAGGAACTTCACTTGACTTTATGGAGTCAATGATTACAAAGACCTCTTTTAAAAAGTGGTCAGATAACTGGCTTACTGAGCTCCCAGCCTTAGAGATCAATAAGGAAGTTCACTTCCAGGCAGACCCAGGAACCTCATGATAATTTGGGGACTTTGACAAGAGAGGAACTTGAAATTTGTAGGTACTGCTCATGAAGTCTGAGAAGAAATTCCTGGTTTGGCTTCCTAGCCTGAGAGAGGCTTTTAAGAGTCAAATCTGAGATTCTTTCTGAAACTTCTAGCAAAGCAAATTTAAGAATACCCACACTATCTAGCACAATGCTTGGAACATTAGCCTTGCCCAATAGTTATTTCTTGAATGAATGAATGAATGAATGAATGAATGAATCCATAATAATTATGTTAACAATCTTATTCTTTTGTTAATTCAATAACTATTTAAAGAGTTGATACGAGTTGCTTAGGTTCTGGAGATATAAGGGTGAATAAGAAAGACATCACAGAAATTACAGTCTGCTTCAATCTTTAGATAAGCATCTAGAAATCAGTCTTTCGCCTCCATCTTTCAAATTTAGTTTTAGGTAAGGATTTTTCTACAAAGTAGGTGACAGGAACTTTCCTTCGGGAAAAAAGCACATTCTGAAATGTATAGTTATCTCGAAATCTAGATGGATACAGGCAGAAAACATTTTTATGAGAGTTGGCTACAATGTAGAAAGAATTTCAGCAAGTGAAAATATTCAAAGCAAATTTGGCAGAGAAAAAAAGACATGAGGTTTTAATTTTGTACTTAGTCCAATTCATAAATATTTGTTAAGTAATAGTCCTGCATGTGGTGAAATTTAAACCAATGATACAATGAGTATTTTTTTTAATTTTATTTTTTTTTAATTTACATCCAAATTAGTTAGCATATAGTGCAACAATGATTTCAGGAGTAGATTCCTTAGTGCCCCTTACCCAATTATCCCATCCCCCCTCCCACAACCCCTCCAGTAACCCTCAGTTTGTTCTCCATATTTATGAGTGTCTTCTGTTTTGTCCCCCTCCCTGTTTTTATATGAGTTTTGTGTCCCTTCCCTTATGTTCATCTGTTTCGTTTCTTAAAGTCCTCATATAAGTCAAGTCATATGATTTTTGTCTTTCTCTGACTAATTTCACTTAGCATAATACCCTCCAGTTTCATCCACGTAGTTGCAAATGGCAAGATTTCGTTCTTTTTGACTGCCAAGTAATACTCCATTATATATCTATACCACATCTTCTTTATCCATTCATCCATCCATGGACATTTGGGCTCTTTCCATACTTTGGCTATTGTTGATAGTGCTGCTATAAACATGGGGGTGCATGTGTCCCTTTGAAACAGCATACCTGTATCCCTTGGATAAATACCTAGTAGTGCAGTTTCTGGGTTGTTGGGTAGTTCTATTTTTAGCTTTTTGTGGAACCTCCATCCTGTTTTCCAGAGTCGTGGCACCAGTTTGCATTCCCACCAACAATGCAAAAGAGATCCTCTTTCTCTGAATCCTTGCCAACATCTGTTGTTGCCTGAGTTGTGAATGTTAGCCATTCTGACAGGTTTAGGTGGTATCTCATTGTGGTTTTGATTTGTATTTCCCTGATGGTGAGTGATGTTAAACATTTTTTCATGTGTCAGTTGGCCATCTGTATGTCTTCTTTGAAGAAGTGTCTATTCATGTCTTCTTCCCATTTCTTCACTGGATTATTTGTGTTTTGGGTGTTGAGTTTGATAAGTTCTTTATAGATTTTGGATACTAACCTTTATCTGATACGTCATTTGCAAATATCTTCTCCCATTCTGTCGGTTGCCTTTTGGTTTTGCTGATTATTTCCTTTGCTGTGCAGAAGCTTTTTATTTTGATGAGGTCCCAGTAGTTTATTTTTGCTTTTGTTTCCCTTGCCTCCAGAGACATGTTGAGTAAGAAGTTGCTGCAGCCAAGATCAAAGAGGATTTTGCCTGCATTCTCCTTGAGGATTTTGATGGCTTCCTGTCTTACATTTAGGTCTTTCATCCATTTTGAGTTTATTTTTGTGTATGGTGTAAGAGTATCTTTTAAATTCCTGTTTAAAAGACCTGCTAAAACAGGTGTGCCTGGGTGGCTCTGTCGGTTGAGCATCTGACTTCGGCCCAGGTCATGATCTCGTGATTCATGAGTTCGAGCCCTGTGTTGGGCTCTGTGCTGGCAGCTCGGAGCTTGGAGCCTGTTTCAGATTCTGTGTCTCCCTCTCTCCCTGCCCCTTCCCTGCTCATGCTCTGTCTCTATCTCTCAAAAATAAATAAACATTAAAAAAAATTTAAAAAGACCTGCCAAAATAAATTTATGTGTTTTACAATAATTCACAGCATATTTCTTTCAGCCTGATATGAAATTCTAGAAAATTGATAAGTCTCAGACTTTCCAAGAAGCCAAAAAAGGATTTGCATGCTTATTGGAAATAAAATCTTTAAATGAAGATGCTATTTGTTTGTTTAGTCTTCTTGTTCTTTTTTAGGTTAATATTCCCATATTTTTCAACATTCTTGAAACTTCTATAATAATCAGATAGAATATAATTAAGTGAAAGTATCAGGGTGAAATAACCAGTTAAAATAAAACTGAGACTAGTATACTAAATATTTGGCTTTGATTGCATGTAACATAATTATTTTCATCAGTTTATCACCCAAAGTTTCTGTACAGCCACATTATCAACACATTAGTTTTTCCTTTGAATTTTCCAGGAGGACATTTGAATTTTCCTTGACCATATGCTAAAAAAATATTTCTGTTCATGGGAATTAATGGACTATAGATATTAGTCTATTGGAACCTCATGGAACTATCATCTGATGGAAGTATCATCTTTATTTGTGGTTAATTAACATTCCCGTTAACTTCTTAGCATTCCTCTCAATACAGAGGCATTTGTATAAATTCCCCAAGACAACCAACTAAGAAAGAGGGAAATAGAATGCCTCTTCTACTCAACTCAACTGAGTGGCTCAGTTGGCTGAGCATCCAACACTTAATTTCCTCTAAGGTCATGATCCCTGGGTCATGGGATCCAGCGTCACATTCAGCTTAGCACAGAGCCTGCTTGGGATTTTCTCTCTCCCTCTGCCCCTCTCCTAGCTTGCACTCTCTCTCTAAAATAAAAAAATATATAATAATAAAATAAAAGAGAAAGAAAAGAAAAGAAAAAAAAAGAAAAGAAAAGAAAAGTAAAGAAAAGAAAAAAAGAAAAGAGGAAAATGGTACCCCAAACTATTAATTTTCAACTTAAGTCCTTTTGTTGCAATTGACTATTTTGGAGTCTCATTTTTTTTTTTACCTGCAGAGGTGTTTCGTTTTGCTTTGTTTTTTTGAATCTGCAGGCTTTTTCTCAAGCAGTAGAACTTGTTAGCTTTTATTCAATAAATGACACATGAGTAAATGAAAATGATGGGAGGCATTTATGCCTATCATACCATTCTAAATTCTACATTTCTTATGATGCATCTCTTGAACTGCATCTGCTCTTTCAAGAAAGCACTACCTCGTTGATGATTGAGCACTTGAAATCCATTATGACTCTGAAACAAGCTGAGGATTCCAAATACTGAAAATTTCCCAGTCTGTAGCCTTCATTCAAAAGAACTCTGTCTCCTATTTCTTCCAGGATAAGAAACCAGAATGGAACAAAGAGATGGGAATTGCTATTCTGTGGGGAAAAAATATCAGCTGCTAGCAAGCCAGGGTTTTTGAAATACAGGAAATCTCATCAGTGTTTTTACATCTAACATTGAGACCGCTTCAGACAAATTTCTTGGCCCTTTATTGAACGCTCAGCACCAACACTGAATCCAAAAATGCTATACAAATTAGTAGAGTAAGAACAAATCTAAAAGTCAACTCCATAAAGCACATCCCAAACACATACCCCGGGATAAGTTCTCCCCAAATTAAACTATATCGACTGACAAGTCTACTGCAATCCCAGTTAAACAGATTATCGATAGATTATAGATATTTTGCCTCATTATATTCTGTTAATATCACCTTGTGAACACGGTTGTGTAAATGTCATTAATTCAGATTTTGATTGATTCTTTCCCAAATGTGTGCTGTGCTGCAAAACTGCAAAGACACCTGCAGCTAATAACCATTGTTAACTACACAGAACAGCTAATTATCCAACCTGAAATCTGAGTCTCAAGTTGGATATATTCAGGAGGGGATAGTATAAAAGTCCTTGAGTTCAAGAGGTTTAGAAAATTTGTTACTTATGCTTTACAGTGAACATTTGGAGCAGTACGTCAACTGATGAGTCTATTTCCTCATAATATGTTAAACACCAATCTTAAAAAAATTGGTATTTGTGAGAAATAATGTATTACCTCTTACCAATGCTGATATCATCCAAAAAAATCTAACCTAGAATGGCTAAGAGGTTTACTAAAGGAAGTATGTGATCTTCTGTCTTTCCTATTACGCCTCTATCCTGTTAGTCTTGAGTGTATTTAAAAGGATTCTTCATGTGAACCAGCTAATCCCCTTCTCTAGTCTTCTCCCTGCCCCAATTAGAGGGGAAAAAAATATCCACATGAATTAAAAACTGAATCACTAAATAAATTCAATGAATCATGTTTTTTACGGCAAGCAGAGCTTCAGGTTTTTACATTTCTATTTAAATGTCATTGTTATACAAAGAACACGTGTGCAACATAGGAATATAGGAAAATATAGGCAAAAAGTAAAAGAAAAAATATAAGCTACCCATATTCTCATCACCTAGATAGATATAACATTTTTGATATTTGGTATAGATTCCTTCAGACATATTTTTTTACTTTTCTAAGTTTATTGGAAGCGAAATAATCTTTGAATTGTCAGTTTCTTCTAAATTTTAAAATGATGAGAAATGTCCATGCATATTAGTTAATTGGATTGCCCATGTCAGAGACACTTCATGACCTTCAGAATCTACTCTGTAGAATGTAAAGAACAAAACCAGGTGGCTTTTCTTAGTATCAACAAGATATTGACAGAATACCAAAGAGTGATACCAGGAATTAATTTAGACAAAATATTTGAAAAGGAGAAGGAATATTTTATCTTCTGGATTTCTCTAAGCAGTTTCTTTAAGTAAAAATCTCAGGTTGCTAGACTAAACACATCCCAAACACATACCCTCTGATAAGTTCTCCCCAAATTAAACTACATTGACTGACAAGTCCACTGGAAACCCAATTAAACAGCATTGTCAATATATTATACATATTCTGCTTCATTGTATTCTGTTTGGGATGCTAGGAGGTAAATATTTTGTGAAACTTAATTACCTAATCTTTAATAAATATGCTAATATTGCCTCTTTAACTTGAAAACACTAAGTTGACATCAGAATTTTATGGTGCCAAGGTTCCACATAAACTGCAATCATTCCTTCCTAAACAACATGTAAATGGCTTAACGGTTCTTTGATACCCATAAATATATTTGTTACCTACACTTTACAAGTCATATGGCTTTGTAAATAAGTAATAAAATTAACCCATGTTTTTAAATGTACATAAAATCCTTATCAAAATTTCACTAAACACTAGAGTAAAGGAATAATCTTTGTTACATAAAGATGATATTTTTACTTGAGCTGGAAGAAATTGAGGAAACCCGTCTTTGATTCTGCCAAATTTATCTGGAAGAATTTCAACCCACAATTGTCTCACAAAGTCTAAATAAGTGTTAGCACAAAAACAGTTTCTCTTTTTGTTTTTCAGAGATTTGTTAGAAGAACAATTTATCCTATGCCTCCTTATGTCTCCTCTCCCTCTTTCATTTTTCCCCTGCCATAGGTAAAGAAAGCAGCCAATATATCTGAAGCCAAATCTAATTTCTTTAATAAGATGTGAAGTTCAGCCTCCAAATATTTAATTGTGTATGGATGTGTATAAAAGGTATTTAATAAAACAAGGCTTATATCAGTGGAAAAAAACTTTCATGACAAAACAAGTCTTATTATCCACTTAAAATCAGACATAAATTTACTTTTAAAGTAGGAGAGAGAGAGAATGCAAATGTATTTGTTTGTTATTTCTTACCTCTTATTCATAAAACCGGAAGAAAAATTTGCCTCCAGAAAATTCCTAACTGTACTACAGGGTCTATTTAAGCTTCCTGATACAGAATAATAATAGCCTTTCCCAAATACACTTTTCCTTTCCAATCAACTCACACTGTGGTATTCATGAAATTCCTGGATGGAATCTAGTCTCTAACTGGAAGGTGAACATGTGACCAAGTGTAAGCCATTAACACAATCTATCACAGAGGCTAGAGTACTTGGTTCAATGTCAGGCATTTGAGCCAGGTCAGGATAATCAAAATGACTCTCAGAAAATTTTTCTGGAATTCCAGAAGAGCCTCTTTCAGATGGTGTGATATGGTAGGCACTGAGCATTATAATACACATGGTCGAACTATGATAGTACAGGGATAGGATTCATTTTTGCTTGATCAGTGTGTTTTTATAATAGAACTATAGAGGGGACAGATTGAACATCAAAGTAAGATGGGTACTATAGTACTTGATCACTCATTAGATCAGTTCCCTTGAAATCTCAATGCCAAGTAAGATGGTCTAATTTTTATTGGTCGAATTACTTACATTTTAGAAAGATTGTTTTAGTCATAATAAAATTTGAAAAATTATTTCTGCCTGTGTTGTACTAATACCAATATAACTTTTATCCATCATATACACAAAATATATTTAAGAACTGAGCCTTAAATTGAATTAATTTTTCTTACTTTTTAGAGAGAAAAGAAAACATGATAATAGTCTACATAAGAAAAGTCCCATACAAAGTATCATATGATTTTCATCCAACAATGAAAGTAAGACCATGACAAAAAGAACTTCAAGTATGTCTTACTTTTTGTAGCATTCTCAAATGAAGATCACACATTCACTCAAGCTTCAGCATTTCAAGACTTAAAGAAAAGAAATACTCAAGCTATTATTCTGAGAAATTCTTCTAATGTCCATGAAGACTTGATACTCTGTACACAATTTCTGTATTATAACCATATGCTTACATGTCTATACGCTTTCAAGACTTTAAATTCATAGAAAGGAGGGCCTGCATTTTTTTAATCTTCCACCCAGTTTCTGAAACATAATTGTATTAAACTAATCATTGTCAAATTAAAGAGCACTTTGGATGCTTTCTTCCCCTCTCCCTAATCTCCATTCTACATGAAGCAAACCATGCTCTTTCTCCATTCCTTCTTGATAGCTTTTGAGTAAGATAAATCACTTAATTTCATTGACTTGGTTCATGACAAATTCATAATATTCAACCACCTTTATAACTTCAATGACACAGTCCATATATTTATTATGAGATATTCTATTCTTTATAAGAAACTAGTAGTTCTCTCGTTATTTTGACAACCTGGAGTGATCCCATCTTCCCTTCCATTTATTCAATTATCATACTTCCTACTTCATAGAGAAATTTACCATGCTCCAATAGGAGGACCAGTTGTCTTATTTCAAGAAGTAGCTACATTGTTAGCTTTTCTCATCATGTTTTCTTCTTTCCAGAGGTAAACCCTATTCTGTGACCTTCCCTCACCTATATTCCTTTCTCTGCCTATCTTTAATCTCTCTTCAAATTGTTGCTCCTAGATATCAGGTTTCTGGAACCATAGATCTATTTTGATCATTGTTGTATTTCCTCCTTCCTCCTCCACATAAGCTATGGTATGGTCTCAGAAAGAGTAACTACACAGTAAATATTTGTTTAAATAATGGTGAAGTGGATGATATTCTATTCAATTAATGAGGAATATTTCATATGTCACACAAAATAACTCAATCCTATTGAATAGGCTTTAGGGGTGCCAGAGAATAGGCGGCCATTTGTCCATGTGCAAAACCACAAGAATTTTAATATACAAGTTGGGGAAAACATTGAACATCATTTTTCAATTTCTTTGTGCATACATACACATCTCTTTGAACATTGGTTCAGAAAGTGAAAGCATTGGCATTAACTCAATTTCTTATCTTATTATCATCATACTTCTTTATTTTACTACATTATACCTTCCTAATTAGTGGTGTTTGGAGGCTCTAAGTATTTGTATGCTATTGAAATTTCCCACATCACTCAATTGGCTTTCCTTCTTACATGCTTATTAAGAAATTAATATAAATTCTTTCTTGTACAGCACATTAAAGACATTTCAGACTGAAAGAAAAAAGTTGGAGGAATGCCATCAAAAGAACTTTTCTAAATTATTTGCAAACAGTACACCTAAGATCTTATATGATTATATAAAATTATAGCAATGAATAACTTGTACAATTTTAATAACTGTTCTGCCCACAATGCAGTTTTCAAGCTAGTGTACTTTTGTTCAATATAATTAAAGGGTTTTCTTTTCAAATACATTTCCTAAGCATATTTTCTACCTCAGAAAAATTTACTTTGAGAAAACTGGTGACAAGGTCTTCTACATGAATAGAAGCAGCACTGGCTAGAAGCACCTTGCCTTCTACGTTGCCATAGCAATGTGGCTGTCAATCCCTGCAGGGATCCAGTAACCAAATCAGAAGAAAGACATTCTGCCAAATAAAAGCAATTAATAAATCTTAACATATTTTGTTTTTAAAAATTTGCCAATCTGTGTTCTCTAAAACATTCTAATAGTAATTCCACACACACAAAAGAATTTTCTGTTTCAAAGATTCAGAGTGCATATATGCTCAGTAAGTCTTGAAGAAGTTCTATGTTAAACAAGGCTTTCACTCACCACAGGCTATTTACATATATGAGACTTATTTATCAGAATAACATTCCAGAATATGCCAGATGCTATGATGAAGTCAAAATTTCCAAATGGTGTGAACTTTAATGTATTTACTATAAAATTAGGAAAATATGCCCAATGTATGAAATCACTGTATGACATATAAAACACCATATTTAAATTATACATGTATTCCTAAAGATAAAAGATCTAATGTGTAAAATGTGCTTCTAAAATATAATCACTCATACTGTTTGAGAAACACACATGATGTTATTGTCTTTGGTAATGTAAACAGCTTAACAGGCCATCGTGGCTTTAATTCCCATCTAAATCCAAAGCCAGCATAATAAACTAAGAAACACAATAACAGCACACAGCCCTCCAACGTGTATATATATATATATATATATATACACACATATATATATACACATTTATATATATATATGTATATATATAATCATTTTAACTAAAATTAATTAATTCAACAGGGGTACAGGCCCAGGCCTCTAAGACAGAGATGACTTCCAAATAAAAAGCCATAGAACAGACTTCTGGTTTCATAACCAACATTGTAAGGAGCCAAAAGTTGTCACTCCCATCCTCACAGCAAAGAAACAGTGGAACAAACTGATAATCAATGACTTTTCTTAAATGAACCAGAGAATTAAGGTCACAGGGCAAAGAACCACCATAAAATCTAAAGAGACAGAAGAATACAGAGAATTAACTAAAACAGAAGCTGATGGAGAAAATGCTATTTAAGGAACACTTAAATAGTAATTTCATAAATTGTGTAGATGCTGTTGGTAAATGAACTAGAGTTAAAAACTCTTAGGGGCTAAGTCTTAGTAGGGGGACCTGCACTGTTATGGGTTTTATTTCCAAGAGCCCCACGAAATTTTTACAGAAAATATTAGAGAAAAAATTCCCTCCTATTTTAAACAGAAAAAGGGGAAAAGTAACCATTTTGCAATAGGACCAGAGCTTATTCTCTAACAGTTGCCTGCCTCTAAGAAAAACTGAATTATTAATGTCTTGTCTGACTTGGGGGAAGGGCAAGTACCAATTCCAGGCTTCTTTCCATCTTATATAAGGGGAAGGAGGAAAAAAAGGCTAAGGAACACTTCTGATATCACAGTTTAGAAACTCAGGCTAGCCAAAAAATGTAACATTTAATCATAAGATAATAGAACACTTCTCCCCCTAATACTTCACCACCATATCAACAAAGCTCCAGGATAACAACAGTGGTTACACCAGAGAAAGCCATAAAACACAGACTTATTTCAGAAGGGACTCTTAGGGAAACACAGATATAATAGGAGAAGAAAAAGAAGAAGAAAGAAAGAAAGAAAGAAAGAAAGAAAGAAAGAAAGAAAGAAAATTAGAGTAAACTGAAGTGTCTAACAACTACATTTATAAAAAATATTAAACAAAGCCCAATCCTTAGGCAGATAATCTTAGTTTGGGCTGTTATAATAAAATACCATATACTGGGGGGACTTAAACAATAGCTTATTTCCCATAGTTCTGAAGTCTGAGAGGTCCAATATCAAGGTTCCAGCAGATTCAGAGTCTGGAGAGAGCCTTCTTCTTAGTTTATAGATAGTTATCTTTGTTGTGTCCTCACATGGCCTTTCTTTGGTGTGGGCAACACACAGATAGAGCAAGGGATCACATGTCTGTTCCCCTTATTTAAGGGCATTAATCCCATCATGATGGTCTTACCCTCATGACCTAATCTGACCTTAATTATCTCCCAAATGCTCCATCTCCAAATATCACCACAGTGGGGAATTAGGCCTTCAATGTATGAATTGGAGAGGGGGGTGGAACACAAACATTCAGTCTACAATGTGAGATTAATATAAAGCCTCACACTAAAGTTTAATTACTTCCACCCATATACCTAATATATCATGTTTGGGTTTCAATGAAAAAAAATTACAAAGCATTCTAAAAGAATGAAAAATACAGTCTGAAAAGACAAGGCAAACATCAAAACCAGACTTAGATATGACACAGATTTTGTAATTATTATAAAAGAAATTTAAAATAACTGTAATCAATATTATTAGGGTTCCAATTGAAAAACTAGATAACATATGAGAACAAATGAGTGACATCAACAGAGACATGAAAACTCTAAAAAGGAATCAAAAAGAAATGATAAAAATAAAAAAAAACACCATAACAGAAATAAATAAAACCTTCAATGAAATCCTCAGCATACTTCACAGCCAAGGAAATAATCAGTGACCTTGATATGTCAATAAAAATTTTGTAAACTTAAATGAAAATGGAAAAATGATTTTATAAACAGAACAGAAATCCCAGAACTATGAGACAATTACAAAAGACATAGTTAGCGTATAAATGTCAATACTACAAGGAAAAGAAAGAGAGAAAAGAGTAGAAGAAATATTTAGAGTGATATAGCTAAGCATTTTCTAAAATTAATGACAGACACCAACCTACAAATCCAGGAAACTCAGAGAACACAAAGCATGATACATACTAAAAATTTACACTCAAGCGTACAATAGTGAAACTGCGAAAATCAAAAACAAATAGAAAATCTTGAAGATTGCCAAGAAAAGAAAAAAACACTTTATAGAAGAATAGGAATAATAATTACACTGGACTCCTCTTCAGAAACCATGCAAGCAAGAAGATAGTGAAGTGAAATATGTAATGTTTTGAAAGAAAAACACCAAGCTATAATTCTGTATCCAGCAAATTATCTGTCAAAAGTGAATGAGTAATAAAGACTTTGTCAGACTAATAAGAGTGAATTTCTCACTAGTCATCCGCCTTATGAGAAATGTTTTAAAAAGTTCTTCAACAGGAAGGAAATGATATAGACCAGAAACTTAAACCTACTTAAGAAAGGAGGAGCTTCACTTATTCAGTGAAGGAATAAGTGAAGGCAGATAAAATCTTTTATTTTCTTATTCTTAATTGATCAAATAATAATACCTACACTGCATTAGGTGATCATAGCATATTGATAAGTAAAATGAATGACACCAAAGTTATAAGAGATAAGAGAGAGGAATTAAGAATATTCTGTTAGAAAATGCCTTTACTATCTGTGAAGCAGTATGGTGTTATTTCAAAATGTAATTAGATTAGATGTAAAGGCATATTGCATACTGTAGGCAAAAAACGTAACACTTAAGAAGTATTGTTGATATGCTAAGAGAGAAGAGAAAATTGATTCATATAAAATGATCAATTAAAACCAGAGAAGACAGAAAAGAAGATTTAAAAAAAAACCAAGTACAACAAATAGAAATAGATATCAATCCAACTGCATCAATAATCCCTTTAATATGAACAGCCTAATACAGAAACTAAAAGATAAGGACAGTTAGAGTGGATAAAAACAAGACCTGTTATGTGTTGTCTCCATACACTTTATTTATACACTTTAAATATAAAAAATCAGAAAAAACTAAAAGTGAAGGCATGGAGAAATGTATACATTGCTGACACTAATTAAAACTAGGATGGAGTAGCTATGTAAATTTTTTACAAAGCAGATCTTAAAATAAAGAAAAATAACATGGATAAAAAGGGATATTACATATTTATAAGGAGTAAATTCTACAAGACATAAAATTCCTTAACATGTATGCACCTAACAATAGCATTAAGATATGTGACGTAAAAGCTGATAGGACTGCAAAAAATAGACATATCTATTATTATAGTTGAAGGCTTCAACATCCTTTTTCAGTAATCCATAGATCAACATGGGAGAAAATCAGCCCAGATATAGCTGAACTGAAGAATACTATCAATCGTCTTGATCTAACTGACATTTATAGAGCACCCCAATCCAACAACAGTACAATATACATCATTCTTAAGCTCACATAGAAAATTTACCAAGATAGGACATGGTCTGGGCCATAAAATATATCTTAAATTTATTTTTTCTTTTCATTATCATTTTCAAATTTATTGAGATATAATAGCAAATGCATATATTTAAAATGCAGTGTGGTGTTTTAATAAACATACACATTGTTAAACGATTACCACAATCAAACTAATTCACATATTCATTACCTCACATAAATACCATTTATTTGCATGCTGAGAACATTTAACATCCATTCTCCATATTCTTCACCAACACTTCTTATCTGTTGTATTTTTGATAATAGCCATCTTAACAGGTATGAAGTGACATTTCATTGTAGTTTATATTTGCATTTTCCTAAATGATATTGAATACCTTTTCATACATCTGTTGGCCATTTCTATGTCTTTGTTTTTTTTCGAAATATTTATTTTTGAATTGGGTTATTTAGTTTTTTGCTTTTGAGTTGTATGAATTCCTTATATGCTTTGAATATTCACCCCATATCAGATATATACTTTTTCTCTCATTCCATAGGTTGCTTTTTAATTTGTTGTTTCCATTGCTGGAAACAAAAGCTTTTCAGTTTGATGTAGTCCCACTTGTTTATTTTAGCTTCTCCTGCCAATAATTTTGGTGTCAGACCCAAAAGATAATTTCCCAGAACAATGTAAAAAAGGTTTTCCCCTATATAGTCTTCTAGTAGTTTTATAATTTCAAGTCTTATATTGAAGTCTTTAGTCCATTCAAAGTTGATTTTTATATATGGTGTGATCCAATTTTACTCATGCATGTGAATATCCAATTTTCCCAATACCATTTAATGAAAAGACTATCCTTTAACCATTGTGTGCTTTTGACACCTTTGTTGAAGATATGCTGAAGGCAGATGTGAGGCTTTATTTCTATTTTCTATTATATTTTATTAGTCTTTGTGTCTTATTATGCCAATACTATACTGTAGTGATTACTGCACTTTTGTAATATTATTTGAAATCAAGAAGTGTGATGCTTCAGCTTTGTTCTTCTTGATCAAGAGTGCTTTGGCTATCCAGAGTCTTTTATGATTCCATATATATTTTACAATTATTTCTTCCTTTTCTGTGAAAAATGCTCCTGAAATTTTTATAGGGATTGCACTGAATCTGTAGATTACATTGGGTTGTATGGATATTTTAACAATATTAATTCTTCCAATCCATGAATATAGGATATCTTACCATTTATTCATGTCTCCTTCAATTTTTCTCAATAAAGTTTATAATTAAAGTGAACAGATCTTTAACTTCCTTGGTTAAATTTATTCCTAAGAATTTTATTGGCTTCAATATTATTGTGAATGAGACTGGTTTCTTTTTTTTTTCAGATACTTCATTCCTAGTATATGGAAATACAATGCCGGTATTGCATCCTGAAGCTTTGCTAAAATCATTAGTTCTAGCAGTCTTGTTGTGGAGTCTTTAGGTTTTCTATGTTTAAAACCATGTTATCTGTAAGTAGACATTTTACTCCTCCTTTCCAATTTGGATGTTTTTAAACCTTTTTCTTGCTTGGTTGCTGTGGCTAGGACTTCTGGTACTATGTTGAATAAAAGAGGCAAAAGTGGGCACCCATGTCTTATTGTTAAACTTCCAGGAAAAACTATCAGTTTTCACCATTAAGTATGTGAGGTGCAGCCTTGTCATATACAACCTTTTTTATGCTGAGATCCATTCCTTTTATACCTAATTCGTTGAGAGTTTTTACCATAAAAGAATGCTGAATTTTGTCAAATGCTTTTTCTGTATCTACTGAGATGATTATATGTTATATCCTACATTCTGCTAATGTAGTATATCACATATATTGATCTGCATATATAGAACCATCCTTGCATAAAGAACAAGTCTCATTTGATCAAGGTTTATTATCTTTTAATGTGCTGTTGAATTTGTGTTGCAAATTTTTTCTGAAGATTTTGCATTTATGTTCATCAGAAATATTGGCCTGTACTTTTTTTTTCTGTCAACTTAGTAAACATTATAGAAATTCTTATTAGGTTACTTTATTAATTAGCTTTAAGTATGCATTGAGCAACTTCTATGGTCCAGGCACTGATCCAGATTACCTGGGTTACAATGGTGAAACAGAAAGTCACAGCATCTGCCTCCATAACTTTGAGACTATGGAGAAAGACAAACAAGAGATTACAGAAAATGTGAGGAGTGTTTTGACATGGGATATATAAAGTATTATAGGAGCACAGTATAAACGGAGAAACTTAGCCCAAGTCACAGGGAAGTCTGGCTGTGACTTTTTATAAAAGGAGCTTTCCAGACACCAGTTGAGGAAGTACAGTTTAGTGGTTAAGTGATGTTGGT
Source organism: Panthera uncia (assembly GCF_023721935.1). Taxonomy (NCBI): domain Eukaryota; kingdom Metazoa; phylum Chordata; class Mammalia; order Carnivora; family Felidae; genus Panthera; species Panthera uncia. The sequence continues at coordinate 24,684,698 of NC_064818.1, read as the reverse complement.
AAGCTTGGCTCTCTGGGTTGGCATCACGACTCCATCACTTACTGCTTGCATGACCTTGAGCCACTTAACCTCTCTGTGCCTCAGATTCCTTATCTATAAAATGGAAAACATAATTATACCCACCTCTTAGAGTTGTAATTTTTTTCTTGTAGTGTTCTTTGGTGTTTTGGTATCAGTGTGATGCTGGTCATAAAATTAGTTTGGAAGTATTCCCTCCTTTACAATTTTTTGTTAAAGTTTGATAAGTATGCAACTCAACAGATTAAAAACTGTATAAATTGTACAAGTATGATCTCAGAACACAATGAAATTAAATTATAATCAGTACATAAGAATAGCTATAAAATCCCAATATACTTGTAGATTAAATAGAAAAATTCTAAATAATACATTGATCAAAAAAATTTTAAGAGAAATAAAAAAATATTCTTAATTAAAATGAAAATGTAATTTATCAAAATCTTTGGGATATTGTAAAAACAATGCTTTGAGGGATATTTATGGCACTGAATGCATGTATTAGAAAAGGAGAAAAATCTAAAATCAATAATACAAGCTTCCACCTTATGAAACTATAGAAATAGCAACTTTTAAAGCCTACTGGAAGCCAAAGAAAATAAATAACAAAAAATCACAACAGAAATCAATAAATTTGGAAACAGGAAAATAATAAGAGAAAATCAAAACCTGGCTCTTTGAAAAGATCAATAAAATTGATGAATGTTTAGACAGCTTATTTAGGAAAAAAAAAGAAAACACAAATTGCTAATATTACAAATGAAAGAAGGGCCATCACTATCAATCTCATGGACACTAAAGAGATAATAAAGGAATAAAAGGAACAAATCTATGCCCACAAATCTGGTGACTAAGATGAAATGGACTAATTCCTTGAAAGACACAAAGTAGCAATGTTCACATGAGAAATAGATAATCTGAATAGATCTATTTTTAAATGACTCAATAATTAATAATCTTCCAAAAATGAATACATAAGGGCCAGGTGGTTCTATGGGTGAAATCTACCAATTATTTAAGGATGAAGTTATACCAATTTTCCTCAACTGCTCCAAAGAAAGAAGCAGAGTAAACATTACCTAACTCATCCATTCAGACCAACATTACTCTAATACCAAAACCATATAAAGACATTACAAAAAAAAGAAAGACCAATATGTCTTATGAACACAGATACACAAATCATCAACAACATTTTAACAAATCAAATCCAATAACATATTTAAAAAATTATGCATCATAACCATTTGAGACTTATTCCAGTTAAGCAAGGTTACTTCAACATTCAAAAATCAATTGATTTAATCCATCGCCTCAAAAGACCAAAGAAGTAAAATCATACGATCATATCAATTTATACAGAAAAAAATACCTAATTAAATGCCTATTTAGAATTTAAAACAAACAACAAAATTCTCAGCAAACAAAGAATAAAGAACTTCCTCAACTTGACAAAGAACTTCTACAAAAGATTTATTGCTAACATTATACTTAATGGTGTGCAACTTGAAGCTTTCTCCCTATGATTGGGAATAAGATAAGAATTCCCCCCTCACCAGTTTTACGAAGTATCAAGCTGGAGGACCTCACTAGTGCAGTAAGACAAGAAAATTAAATAAAAGTTATACTGATTGAGAAAAAAGACATAAAATCATATTTGTTCACAGATGATATGATTGTCTATGTAAAAAATCAAGAGAATTTTTAAAAAACCTCTGGAGCTAAAAAACAATTATAGCAAGGTTGTTGTAAGATACAAGATTAATATACAAAAGTAAATCACTTTATGATGTACTATTAATTTACAAGTGGAATTTGAAATTAAAAGCACAATACTATTTACTTTAGCACCAAGCAAAGTTAAATGCTTAAGTAAAAATTTAACAAAATACATAAAAGATATTATGAAGAAAACTATACAGTTCTGATGAAAAACCAAAGAAGATACAAGTAAATCTGAAGATATTCCATGCTTATGAATAGGAAGATTCAATATCATTAAGGTGTCATTTCTTTCCAACTTGATCTATAGATTCAATGCAATCCAAATAAAAATCCCAACACATACCTTGTATATATCAACAAAATGATCTTAAAGTTCACATGTTAAGGCAAAAGATGTATAATAAACAACACAATACTCAAGAAGAAAAAAAATCAAAGAAAGAGAAAGAAGCAGAAGCAAAGAAAAAGCAGGAGGAGAAGAACAACAAAGTTGAAGAACTGATGCCATACGACTCCAAGAATCACTATAAGGCTATAGTAGTCAAGACAATGTGGTATTGGTGAAAGAATAGACAAGAAGATCAATGAAAAAAAATAGATTCCAGAAATAGACCCTCTCAAATATCATCAAATGATCTCTAATAAAGAATCAAAGACAGTGTAATGGACAAAGAATTGTTTATTCAACAAATCATGCTGGAACAATTGAATATTTGCGTGCAAAGGAAAAAAATGAATCTAGACATAGACTGTACACCTTTTAAAAAATTAACTCACAATGTATTATAGATTTAAATGCAAAATTCAAATCTAAAAAATTTCTAGAACATAGTATAAGAAAAAATCTAAATGATCTCTGGTTTAATGATACTTCAGTTATAGCAATAAAGATGTGTTCCTTAAAAAATATTAGTGAGAAGTATTTCAGTAAAATTAAAACTCTTGTTCTGTAAAAGATAGTGTTGAGAGAATGGAAAAACAAGGCACACACTGAGAAAAAATATTCAGAAAGCATATATCTGATAAAGAACATATCCAAAATATGCAAAGAACCTTATTTTACACCTCAAGGAACTAGAAAAAGAACAAATGAAACCTAAATATAGTAAAAGGAAATAAATAACAAAAATTAGAGCAGAAATAATTGAAATACAGGCCAAAAAGACAATAGAGAAAATCAATGAAACTAAAAGTTGGTTCTTTGAAAGGATACACAAATACAAGTCTTTAGCTAGACTCAACAAGAAAAATAGACTGAGGACTCATAAATAAAATCAGAAATGAAATACGAGGTATCACAACTGATATCACAGAAATACAAAGGATCATAAGAGACTACTCTGAACAATCATATGCCAACACACTGGACAACCTAGAAAAAAACTGATAAATTTCTAGAAATTTATATCTTGCCAATACTGAATCATGATGAAATAGAAAATCTGAACAGACTACCAGTAAGATTGAATCAAAAACTTACCAACAAATGAAAGTTCAAGACCAGATAACTTCACTGGTGAATTCTACATTATATTCTACAATTCTATGTTAATGAAGAATTAATATTAATCCCCAGACTCTTCAAAAATTAAAGGAGGAAAAAACTCTTCCAAACTTATTTTATAAGACCAGCTTAACTCTGATATCAAAACCATAGAAAGATGCCACAAGAAAGAAAATTACAGGTCAATATCCTTAATGAATGTAGATGCAAAAATCATCAACAAAATATTACCAAAAAAATCCAGCAATATATTAAAAGGATCCTGTGCCACGATCAAGTGGAATTTATTCTAGGAATATAAGGATGATTCATCATCTGCAAATTATTCAACATGATACACCATATTAACAAGATAAAGGATAAAAATTATGTAATCATCTCAAAAGGTGCAGAAAAAGTATTGGACAAAATTCAACATCAACTTAGGATAAAAAATCTCAACAAAGTAGTTATAACATACCTCAATATAATAAACCCCATTTATGACAAGCCCACAGCTAACATCATATTCAACAGTGATATGCCGTTCCTGTAAGATCATGAACAAAATAAGGGTGCTCACCCTCACGACTTTCATCCAACATAGTATTTGAAATCCTATCCAAAGTAATTAGGCAAGAAAAAGAAATAAAATGCATCCAAATTCAAAGGAAAAAGTAAAACTGTCACTGTTTACAGATGACATAATACTATATATAGAGAAACCTAAAGACTCCAAAAAAAAAAAAAACTAGAATAAACAAATTCAGTAAAGTTTCAGGATACAAAATCAATACACAAAAATCTGTTGTATTCCTGTAAACTGATAAACCTCAGAAGGAAAAATTAAGAAAACTATCCTGTTAACAATTGCATCAAAAAGAATAAACTACTTAAGAACAAATATAACCAAGAAGGTGAAGGACCTGTACACTAAAAACTACAAGACATTAATGAAAAAAATTGAAGAAGACACAAATAAATGGGAAGATATTCAATGTTCATGGATTGGAAGAATCAACATTGCTAAAATGTCCGTACTACCCAAAGCAGTCTACAGATTCAATGTAATCCTCATAAAAATTCCAGTTGCATTTTTCAAGGAAATAAAACAAATAACCCTAAAATTGTATGTAACCACAAAACATCTCAAATAGCCAAAGCAATCTTGAGAAAAAAAGAACAAAACTGACAGCATTACACTCCCTGATTTCAAACTATATTACAAATCTGTAGTAATTAAAACAGTGTGTTATGGGCATAAAAATAGACATACACATATCAATGGAACAGAACTGAAAGCCCAGAAATAAACCCACATTTATGTTCAATTAATTTATGACACTGCAACCAGTTTAAATGGAGAAACGACAGTCTCTTCAATAAGTGATTCTGGGAAAACAGGAAAGCCACATGCAAAAGAAGAGAGCTCAACTATTGTCTTACACCATATACAATAATTAACTCAAAATAGATTGAAGACTTGAACGTAAGACCTGAAACTATAAAACTAGTAGAGAAAAGCATCATCAGTAAGCTCCTTGACATAGATTTGACATTTAATCTGATACCAAAAGCAAAAGCAACAAAAGCACAAATAAACAAGTGGAACTACGTCAAACTAAGCTTCTGCACTGCAAAGGAGACCACTTACAAAGTGAAAAGGCAACCTACAGAATGGGAGAAATATTTACAAATCATATATCTGATTAGAGACTAATCCCCAAAAGATATAAAGAACTCATGCAACTCAATAGCAAAAAACAACCAAACAAACAAAACATATGATTAGAAAAATGGGCAGAGGATCTGAATAGATATTTTTCCAAAGAAAACATATCATTCAGGTAAAAGAAAATATGCTCAACATTATTAATCATCAAGGAAAAGCAAATCAAGGCCAGCAAATCACCTCATTACTGTTAGAATGGCTATTATTAAAAAGACAAAAAGCAAGGTAAAATTGTGGAGAAAAAGGAACACTTGTGCACTGTTGGTGGAAACATAAATTGGTGTAGCCACTACACAAAACAATAAAAGGCCCTCAAAGTGCTAGAAATAAAACTACCATGTGATCCAGCAATTCTACCTCTGGGTATTTACCCAAAGAAAATGAAAATGAACTCAAAAAGATACATGCAGGGGCACCTGGCTAATTCTGTCAGTGGAGCATGAGACTCATGATCTCAGGGTTGGGAGTTTAAACCTCACATTTGGTATAGAAATTACTTAAAAAATAAAATATTTTTTTAAAAAAAGGATATGTGCATCTCCATGTTCCACAGTATTATTTACAATAGCCAAGATATGGAAACAACCTAAGTGTTTGTTGATTGTTGAATGGATAAAGATGTTAATTATACATACAGTGGAATAATAAATCTCACCATTTGCAACAATATGAATGGGCCTCAAAGGCATTATACTAAGTAAAATAAGTCAAACAGAGAAAGGCAAATCCCATACGATATCTCTTTTATGTGGAATAAAAAAAAAAAAAAGGTTCCAACTTACAGAGACCTGATTGGTGGTTGCCCGGGGTGGTAGAGGAGAGAAATGGGGCTCAAAAGGTAAAAAGAAAAGATAAAAAGTATCTCATCAGTTTTTTTAATAGTGATTACATGTTGAAATAACATTTGGGATATACTATGTTAAATAAAATATATTAAAATTTAAAAAATAAATGTATACAACAGTTAAAACCCAAAAAGAAAATAACCCAAATAAAAAATGGCCAGCATCTGCTGAACAGACACTTTTAGCAAAGAATATACAAACAGTAAAAAGCATATAAAAAGATGTTCAACCTCATATGTCAGTAAAGAATTGCAAATTAAACAATGAGACACTACTACATACTTAATAGGATGCTTAAAAAATTTTCTTTGAACTTGAAAATACCAACTGGTGAAGATGTAGAGAAATAGGAACTCACAGTTACTACTGGTGGGGATAAAAAAATGATATATCTTTGGAAGATAGTTTGACAAAGCTAACTATAGTCTTATCATACAATCTAGCGAGCCATCATGCCTTGGTAATGTACTAATTGAGTTGAAAACATGCCCACCTAAAACCTTCATACAAATGTTTATAAATGTTTTATTCATAAATGGGCAAAACTGGAAGAAACTAAAATGGCCTTCAACAGATAAATGGATAAACAATTGGAATACATCCATACAATAGACTATTATTCAGCAATAAAAAGAAACGACCTACTAAGCCACAGAAAGAAATGAAAGAGACTTAAGTACATATTTCCAAGTAAAAGAAGCTAATCTTAAAAGGCTACATACTGTCTAATTCCAACTATTTAATATTCTAGAGAAGGAAAAAACTGTGGAGACTAAGAACAAACAAATAAACAAACAAAAACCACTAACGGCTGCAGGGAGTAGGAGGTGGGGGGGCGGGGAGAGAGGCAGGTAGAAGGGGGAGAGATAAGTGAAGCAGGGGAGAATGTTTAAGGTAGTAAAATATTCTCTATGAGACTATAAGCCTGGATACACAATAACATGCATTTTTAAAACCCACTGAACTGTGAAACACAGAATAAATCTTAGTGTAAACCATGGACTTCACTTAATAGTGATGTTTCTGGGCACCTGGGTGGCTTAAGCACCTGACTTCAGCTCAGTTAAGATCTCATGGTTCACTAGTTCAAGACCCGAGTCCTTCTCTGTGCTGACAGCAGGCTGGAGCCTGCTTCAGATTCTGTGTTTCCCTCTCTCTCTAACCCCTCCACTGCTTGCACTCTCTCTCTCAAAAATTAGTAAACATTAAAATTAAAAAAAAATAGTGTTGTTTCAGGGACACCTGGGTGGCTCAGTTGGTTAAGCATTCGACTTCGGCTCGTGGTTGGTGAGTTCGAGCCCCGCATCAGGCTCTGTGCTGACATCTCAGTGGCTTCTCAAATTCTGTGTTCCCGTCTTTCCTTGCACCTCCCCCAGTCTTTCTCTCTCTCTCTCTCTTTCTCTCAAAAATAAGCAAACATTAAAATTTTTTTAAAAATAGTGATGTTTCATTAGTAGTTAATTACCATAACAAATATACCACACCAATGCAAGATGTTAATAAAGAAAACTGGAGCAAAAGGATGTATATGGAACTCTTTATTCTATTTGCTTAACTTTCCTGTAAATGTAAAACTGTTCCAAAAAAACCCAAAATCTAATAATTTAAATATAAAATAAAGTAAAATTGTATCTCTGGTATTTTTGCAATGGATTTCACAACAGAATCTTTCTTGAGATACTTTCTATGTTGACAATAAGATCTTTTTCCTTAACCGTTCATGACAAAGCTCCATAACTACATGAAATTCTCCTCCCTGAATGTCTTTGCCTTACCACCAAAGATTTTTGTCTTTCATATACTGTTCACTGACCAAAAGCTTAATCAGTAAATGTGGGCAGTATATTTGATCTTTCTTGACATGGACACAAACACAGTCTTTTTGTATGTTTGGGTTATGGGTGGAGGTGAGAAGAGTTCAGAGAGTGTTCTCTCTACTTCTTTCTGAGCCCAGTGCTTGTGACTGACTCTTCACTGCCTTTCTCCCCTGAAGTTTTCTCCTTTTGCGTTGTGGAAAAGGACACATTTATCACGAGTGAATTGACCTATTTCAAATGCATCAAACTATCAAACCTTTAAAGCCTTGTCAAGAACAGGATTTCCTCAAGAAAAGTACCTCATGATCCACTGGTTTCACTTGCAGAAATATTTTTTTTTCCTGAACTTAACCTGAATGAAGTATATGCCATGTGACCTGCCTATCCCATTTTTTTGCTCTGAGCACTGATTCATACCCTTGGTTCCTTTTTCTCTTAGTAGGCACAGCCACTGTGCTCTTGAGTTCACATTAGCATACATTTACAATAAAAATATTAGTTTCTTCTCTTTTCTGTCTTTTTTCTTCATAATTTCCAATTTTCCACTTCTTTATAAGTTATGCAAAATAATCCGCCAATTTCTCTCTCATCAAAAATTATGCTAAATATGAACTGTTAGATGGCTCAGAATGTGACAAATCATAAGACATGGGAAGTACATTCCTACAGTGTAATTAAAAAAAAAAATTTTAATGTTTATTTATCTTAGAGAGAGAGAGAGAGAGAGACAGAGAGAGAGCATGAGTGGAGGAAGGGCAGAGAGAGAGGGAGACACAGAATCTGAAACCGGCTCCAGGCTCCGAGCTGTCAGCACAGAGGCCCGACGCGGGGCTTGAACTCATGGACAGCGAGATCATGACCTGAGCCGAAGTCAGACGCTCAACCGACTGAGCCACCCCTCTGCAGTGTAATTTTATATACAAACTTGATTGCCTTTGTTAGAACCAGGCTCAAGTTTGGCTAAGTAAACCAGATAGTCTCTCAACAGGCGGGAATAGGGAACAATGCCACTCATAAAATATGAAGACAATAACTTGTCAAAGGTGCTAAAAATTGTGCAGAGCCAGTTAGGCCTAGATGTTTCCACATTTCCCCCATAATATCACTTATCAAATTATGTTGCAATTACCTATTTATTTCTCTGTCTCACCCATATTTAAGCTTCAGGAGAACACAAATCATGTCTATCATTTTCACCATTTTATCCCTAGCACCTAGCAAAGTGCCTGTTTATATAGGTGTGCATTAAATAACCATGAGGCAAATAAACAAAGTAAGTAAATAGACAAGATAATCTTATCAAATGGCAAAAGATTCTAGCAACATGCTGGGGAATTGGAATCGTACTCTATTAAAGGATTTTCTCTATCCATTCACTTCCAGTTAGTCCTCAAGCAAGCATAATTAGTATTTCCTGTTATTAAAAAGTATCTAAAAGTTTATTAACAAATTCTGAAGCGCACACACACACTCTTTGACTTTCTATTTTTTTTTTCTGACTTAACCTTACCTACTTGATGTGCCCATTTCTTAATAGATGCAAAGTCCTCTCCTAAAACCTTTTATTCTTGCTTGCAATTATTCAGATTAAAAATATTTTTTGGGGGGCGCCTGGGTGGCTTGGTTGGTTAATCGTCCGACTTCGGCTCAGGTCATGATCTCACGGTCTGTGAGTTCGAGCCCCATGTCGGGCTCTGTGCTGACAGCTCAGAGCCTGGAGCCTGTTTCAAATTCTGTGTCTTCCTCTCTCTCTGCTCCTCCCCTGTTCATGCTCTGTCTCTCTCTGTCTCAAAAATAAATAAACGTTAAAAAAAATTAAAAAAAATATTTTTTTTATAAAAGCTTACTTATTTTGAGTATATTTGCAGTTTAATAGAACTCAGAGCCCCAGCTGATGATGAAATGCCCATATGTCTTACCCATTAAAAAAACAAAACAAAAAAAACAAAAAACAAAAAAACAGAGCTGCGGTACCTGGGTAGCTCAGTCGGTTAAATGTCTGACTCCTAATTTTGGCTCAGGTCATGATCTCACATTTACCTCATCCACAGACATAAAATCGAGCTCCGCATTGGGTTCTGTGCTGACAGTGCAAAGCCTGCTTGGGAATCCTCTGTCTCCCTTTCTATCTCCCTCCCACCCCCTCTCGAGTTCAAAAATAAATAAATAAACATTAAAAAAAAAAGCAGATCTGTCTTTCTCTTATTGATAAGCAAGAATTGTTTACATATTCTAGTTATGGGTTCCTTGTCAATTATATGTATTACAAATATTTTCTTTTTCTTTAACATTTATTTATTTTTGAGACAGAGAGAGACAGGGCATGAATGGGGGAGTGGCAGAGAGAGAGGGAGACACAGAATCGGAAGCAGGCTCCAGGCTCTGAGCCATCAGCCCAGAGCCCGATGCGGGGCTCGAACTCACGGACTCACAGACCGTGAGATCGTGACCTGAGCTGAAGTCGGACGCTTAACCGACTGAGCCACCCAGGCACCCCAGTATTTTCTACTCTATAGCTATCTTTCCTTCTTTTAGTTGTGTTGGATAAACCAAAGCACTGAATGCAAAACAAGTCCCATCAAGTATATCTTGATGCCTAGTGCTTTTTGTGTTCTGTTAAAAAAATTACCTCTACAAGGTTTTTAAAGATATTATTTTAGCTTACTTTCTAAAATAGTTTTTGTCTTACCACTCTTTTATAGGAATATAATTCCATGTGAAATTGGCTTTGTGTGTGAAACCAAGTTTTGTTTGTTTGTTTGTTTGTCTGTTTGTTTTTCAACGTATGCATTCAGTTGATCCAGCTCCTAGGTTCACACATACTAGAGGGCAAGAAGAGGCTGAAGAAAGAGGCCGACCACTCCAGATCAATAGGTGGCAGTTTACCAGGCTTGTCTTGAGTAACCAGAAGATGAGTAGATTTCCTAACCTGCTTGTAAGAATCTTAAGTTTAGATGGAGCCCTTAACTGGTTTCAGTCACGTAGAGTCCAGACAGTCTCAACAACACATTGGTTTCCCAGGGTTGCATCCTTGAAAGTGGCTCCCACTGTGGCAAGTGTGGCAAAATCACAGATTCTAGGACCAGGGAAGAGGGTGAGGAGCCTCCAATTACTTGGGTCCTGCCTGTGGGTCAACATGCTGTCATTTCCTCTCAAGAGCCTCCTCCAACTCTGCTCCATTTATTTCCCAACGTGTTGCACTTGCGCACTGATCATACATCAAATGAACCTATGTCTTACTTTAGGTCACTCCATAAAGCAGAAGCTAAAACACAGGCTTGTATGCAGATAGTTTATTTTGGAGAGTTATTCCAGGAAACTAAGAAGAGTCTAAAAAGAGTGGAACAGAAAAAAATTTAAAAAAACTTAAAAAAATAGAGTGAAACAGATAAGGAAGAAAGCCATTAATGAGTTATCACTGTAACTGAGGTTCAGATCCTCTAAAGAACACTATAAAACGTGCCTCAAAAATATTCCTCACAAGAGAGGAATATTTGTCCACTGATACTGATTCTCTGGTCAGTGGTTCCTCTGGGAGTGTTGAATCCCTTTTGATTTCAGATATGCATGCATTAGAATGGCTGAGTGGCTAATGCCCTCAGAGAAGCTGCACACAGCAGTAGACAAGTCCTGGGGCAGAAAACAATGGATATATGATGCAGGTGAGGTGAGGTGTTAATGGCTATATCCTCATGCAGCTGGTTACTTCAATGCTTCGAATAAAAAGGTAGATTGACAAGAGGTGGATCAGGACATACAAAATGCCTGATACAGTTTACCCGTTAGACCAACCAGATCTGCTCAAGTCCTGTCCAACACAGAGATGGCCTGCTGCAATCCATAAAAATCTGAATACAAAAGTCGCCACTTAACAACCATTTTGAAGCTGAAATTGATATTTATTATCCCCCTCCTTCATCACTTCTTCTAAATTTACCTCATCCACAGACATCACTTCAGCATTCCCAAGTGGCATTTCCCAAAGGTGACACTGATTTTCACTATTGAGCCAATGCATTCATATATTAACATTTTGGGGGCATGACTGTTACAATTTCCCATTTATGGTTAAAAATGGCCATTGACACACTTAAGAGACACTCCAACAAATCCTCTGAGTTTTTCAGGTACATTCTTTCCACCCCCATTTTTCTAGCAAAAATCGTAGAAACTCATGATAATCAAAGTCAACTATCACCACCAATATTTGTTTTTATCAATTTGTTTTATTTACATGAAAAGACCAAAATAACAACATGGTAGTTATAGCGTCAAATTCAGTAACATCCTTTCTCTACCATCTAACAGAAGTATTCCAGTATCCTGGGGAAATAGAAAATTTAATCTAAAAGAGTCTAAATTTGTGAAGGAAAAATCTGTGCAGGGTTTGTCAACTATCCTCTCCCTGCATCTTTCTAAGGCACCAGACTATCAGTTACCTCCTGCATATGAGGTCAAATCAGTATGTAGTCATCCATAGAGTTCCCATCATGATGTTCTGTGAATGTAAAAATGATCGAGTTCTCTTTGGATCATGTTGTCATCAAGAGTAGAGCTAACATAGTCCTAAAACAAGACTGAAAGTATACTACTATCTTTTGCACACAAATATGATCTCTTTTTGATGAGCTTTACAGTTGGGCATTGGGGAAAATATAGTCACCGTATCAACAACTACTGGCTTGATCCATTCCAGAGAAAATGCATTTAGTTAGTTTAATAGTAGTTCAATATTCCAACGATATGTCTGTATAGGAAACCTGTTCCCTGATTGTAACTGATTGATCAATCCAAGAGAAGACTCCTGACCTACTTATACCAGTCAGATTATTTACAAGGGGATATTGGGTTTCAACCAGAAGGCAACAGAAACTGGAAGTCAAGGGATTAGTGCTGATAATGGCAACTATTTAGAGAGAATATCAAAATCTTTTTGATACTAAGTTCACCGGAAGGCTACTTATATTGTTTTCCTTTCTGAGTCCTTGGTTGTTTAGTTTTTCCTTCATTTTTTGATATCCTTCCTATAAACTTGACATTTTTAAGGTAAATAGGGATGAGCTTTCTTATGTGTAACAAAGTAATCTAGTAAATAATAAACATCATTTAAAAGAGTTTGCAGAGTGTACTACTGGACCAATGTCATGAAAGTGATTCCAAGATTTTGCTTTTAGGGTCCTTACTTCACCATGCTTCTTTCTTCATATTCTTCCAGCAGATAAAGTGATATCATTTATCCATCTAAAACACACATAAATTTATATAAATGTTTTGAGACAAAGGGACCAGTTATGCTACAAATAGCAGCAACTACTTTGATTTTTCTTTAACAGACATACCTGGCAATTATTCTAGAAGCAAAAGATGGTGATTTTGTTCTCCATGATAAAATGAAAGAAGAACTCATTCAAAAGTCTAAATTAAGAAAGGGGAAGAATTAAATAGCAAAGGGTACTTGGGAAGGAATTATATTTACCAAATAATTTTACTACTAATTCTATGGGATATTATTTGGTATATGGGGGAGGGGGAAGTATCCCTCAATTATTAGGCTGGAGAAATGTTGAGTAAAAACCAAGTCCACAGATCACCCTAATGCCAGTTTTCTTTGAGCCTTTAATATTCAGTGCATACAATGAGTCTCCAGTAAGCAGGTACTCTACGGAAACATTCTCAAAGTTATTTGATTATGAAATACTTTTGTTGTGGAACATAGGGGAAGATTAAGGTTCTGGAGTATACACTTTGAGAAATGCTCTGCTTGGGAGAAAAGGAATTATTCAAGTTCAGTCTGTATTCTCTTCACCTTTGAAGAATTTAGTCCTGGACCCAGTGATGTATAAATGTTGAAGAAAAGTAAGTGAGTAAGTATTTAAGCAAAAAGTTAAACTTATGTCATCATAGTGATGAGAAGATGTGACTACTTTTTGGTTGTTTTTAGTTTTTACATTTTTTTTAGTGAAAACTGTTAAATGATTAGAAGAATGTATGGATACTATACAAAGTATTTATAAACTTTATTAATTTCAATTCATTTAAACATCTATCAAAACCCCATGATGTAAGTATTATGATTTCCCATTTCTTCAATGAACAAATCGAGGCTTAGAAATTTTTAGTAAATATCCAATGATACACAACCAATGGGGGGAAGCAAGGCTGAGAGCCTAGTTCCTCTACCTCTGTATCCTGCATTTATAACCAAGATGATGGTATCTCTGTGTTTGCCTCAAGTGTTCTGTTGCTTGACAAAAACACTAATAAACATAGGAAATGAACAACCCCAGTTTTTCTTTCCTTTTGGAATTGAGCTAGAAAATTCAGGACCACAGATTAAATGATATCTATCCATTACTTCCCATTAGTGAGGCTGAGAGGCATTGGGGAGTTCCTCCAGGCAGGAATCAGGGAAAACTGGGCTTAATCCCAGCTCTGAAGACTGCTAGACCTTTCAGTTTCCTCATTTGTAAAATGGGGAGAAGACTTACAGAGTTGTTCAGGAGATGAAAAAAAATTATACATATAAAGGGACAAGCATGATGACCATATTGTTGACTCTAGAGCCAGACTACAAGGATTTGAATTCCAGCCCCAATATTTTCTAGCTGATGAATACTGTGCAAGTTATCTCATCTATCCGTGCTTAGTTTCATGATCTATAAACTTGATTGGTAATAGTCTCTACTTCTTAGGATTGTTAAGAGAATCAAATGAGTTAATATATATGATGCCCTTAAATCAGTGTCTCACTCATGGAAAGCACCATGCAGGGGTTAGTCATAATAAATATTCTGCAAATGGTACCTTTTATATTTATTGTTCCCACCAGCATGTAGAAAATACATGAGGCTTTGATAAATCTTCATTAGATTGGTCTCTGCTATTACTAGCCATATCACCCTGTCAACTTGCTTAATTTTTCCAAATATTAGTTTTCTCTTTTGTAAAATACAAATTAAAAAAAATCTGTATCTCCACAGGTCTTTCAAAAGGATTAAATTACTCATCATCTGCAAAGCCTGGCATAGAGCAGTTTTAAATAAATGTTACTATTCTCCTTCCTCCCTCCTGTCCTCCTTCACTCCTTTGTTTTTCCCTCCTTTATTTTTGTGCTCTGAAACTCTCAAATACCAAGTAAAAATTCAACTTATGGTGAATATTTCAATGATACAATCACTAAGTATAACAATGCTTTCAAGATGGCTTTGGATACAAATTTAACTTAGATACCATGATAGAAAATATAGCACATCAAAATATTTCTTTCTTTCTTGGAGGCATATTTGGTTTTTCAACTGGTATGATATACTGATAAATTTTCCCATTTGCTTGCAAGTGGTAAATAAAGACCTGAGAGAATTGGGTAAATATTCCCAAAATTTGAGAATATTATAGGTGGCAAG
This sequence comes from Panthera uncia, assembly GCF_023721935.1. Classification (NCBI taxonomy): domain Eukaryota; kingdom Metazoa; phylum Chordata; class Mammalia; order Carnivora; family Felidae; genus Panthera; species Panthera uncia. The sequence continues at coordinate 24,669,675 of NC_064818.1, read as the reverse complement.
AATCTGGCTTTCTTGATCAAAGAGTGGATTTTCTTCCAATCCTCTGATTTAATTTAAGTCTTATGAAGCAAAGAAGTCTTGAATCAAATGATCTCTTACTAATGCTAAACCTCTAGGGCCCTTTGAATTTACTGATAGCTTCATGTACTATCCTCAACACAAGCATTATGGAAAAATTGTCATTATAAATTGTATTGATGCTGTGATTCAAAGCAAGCTTTATGTCCTTTGAGAGACTTAAAATATTACAACCTGGAGACATATAAAGATGTTCTAACCAATCAGCACTAACAACACCTTACATGTATATTCAGTTTTATAGCTCACAAAGGAATTTTACATGTATTATCACACATCATCTCTGTGAAGTAAGTGGCACACGTATTATCATCCCAATTTTATAGATTAAGAGAATAAGACACAGACAGATGAAAAGCTATGGTCAAAATTTCACAGCTTATAAATAGATACAACTAGAAGCATCTTTATCTTAGTCTAAAAAATGTTATTTTTGTTATAAATGTTATTTTCCAACAATGAAGGAAATAAATGTGTGGCAGAAAGAAAACCAGCCCTTTAAATCTCTCCGTAGTTTTTTTCTTTCCCTTCATTATTTTTAAAGTATACTACAAAGTACCATTGAAATCTATAATCTTTATGAAGAGATATAAAAATCTACCAATAATCTTTACTTTTTGCAGGAAAGTTGAGGACTGCTTCATATTTCCTCTGGTCAGCTGATAGTTGATGATGAGGGATAGGAACGAACAGAGTCAACAAATAAGAAAGAAAATAATTTTGGGGCGCCTGGGTGGCTCAGTCAGTTAAGCGTCTGACTTCGGCTCAGGTCATGATCTTGCGGTCCATGAGTTCAATCAAGCCCTGCGTCAGGTTCTGTGCTGACTGCTCAGAGCCTGGAGCCTGTTTCAGATTCTGTGTCTCCCTCTCTTTGACCCTCCCCCGTTCATGCTCTGTCTCTCTCTGTCTCAAAAATAAATAAACATTAAAAAAAAAATTCAAAAAAAAAAAAAAAGAAAGAAAATAATTTGTATTGGGCATCATTAACTTGTGAGAAATAGTAAAAATATCAAAAGACTTTATTTTATTTTTCTTAAGTTTACATATTTTGAGAGAGGGAGGGAGAGAGAGAGAGAGAGAGCAAAAGAGAGAGAGAACGTGGGGAGGGGCAGATTGGCAGAGAGAGAATCCCAAGCCTGGAAGCGGGGCTTGAATCCACAAACCATGAGATGGTTGCTCAACCAACTGAGCCACCCAGGGCCCCTAAACTTGCATTTAAACACAAGAAGAAGGGGCGCCTGGGTGGCTCATTTGGTTGAGCATATGACTTTGGCTGAGGTCATGATCTCACAGGTCCATGAGTTTCAGCCCCATGTCAGGCTCTGTGCTGACAGTTCAGAGCCAGAGCTGATTCAGATTCTGTGTCTCCCTCTCTCTCTGCCCCTCCCCCACTCATGCTCTCTCTCTCTCTCTCTCTCTCCCTCTCTCTGTCAAAAATAAATTAACATTATTTTTTTTAATTCAGTCTCTCTCCCTCTGCCTCCTTCCCTGCTTGCCTCCATGCTCTCTCTTTCAAAAAAAGGTAAATTGTTATTCTTAGTCAAATGTCCCCTGCAGACAGAAGAATCTCCAAGATGCACTAAGGTTAGGGCAAGGATTAATTTAGTAGTAATTTAGAATCATAATAGTTATTTTTATCTGTGATTATTTTATTATATAAATAAATATAATGGAAAATGGATGAAAAACCTAAATCCTAGAAAACAGGCAACAACCTTTGACCTTGGCCATGGCAATTTCTTACTAGACATGTCTCAGGAGGTAAGGGAAGCAAAAGCAAAAAAAAAAAAAAAAAAAAAAAATGGACTACTGGGACCTCATCAAGATAAAAAGCTTCTGCCCAGCAAGGAAACAATCAATGAAACTATAAGGCAACTGACAGAATGGGAGAAGATATTTGCAAATGACATATCAGATAAAGGGTTAGTATTCAAAATCTACAAAGAACTTATCAAACACAACACCAAAAAAAAAAAAAAGTTAAAAAAAAATAATGCAGTGAAGAAATGGGCAGAAGACATGAACAGACACTTTTCCAAAGAAGACATCCAGATGGCTAACAGACACATGAAAAGACACTCAACATCACTCATCATTAAGGAAATACAAATCAAAACCACAATGAGATAGCACCTCACACCTGTCAGAATGGCTAAAATTAACAAGTCAGTAAACAATAGATGCTGGTGAGGATGCAGAGAAAGGGGAACCCCTTGCACTGTTGGTGGGAATGCAAACTGATGCAGCCACTCTGAAAAACAGTATGGAAAATTAAAAACAGAACAACCCTACAACCCAACAATTGCATTACTAGGAATTTATCCAAAGGATACAAAACTCTGTTTATAGCAGTGCTATCAACAATGGCCAAATTATGGAGAGAGCCCAACTGTCCATAAACTGATGAACAGATAAAGAAGATGTGGTATATACATACAATAGAATACTATTTGGGGATCAAAAAGAATGGAATCTTGTCATTTGCAACAACGTAGATGGAGCTAGAGTTTATTACGCTAAGTGAAATAAGTCAGGCAGAGAAAGACAAATATTATATGATTTCACTCATATGTAGAATTTAAGATACACAACAGATGAACATAGGGGAAGGAAAGGAATAATAAGATAAACAGGCAAAGCATAAGAGACTCTTAAATACAGAGAATATAATGGAGGGTGCTAGAGGGGAGATGGATAGGGGGATGGGGTAAATGGGTGGTGGACATTAAGGAGGCCACTTGTTGAGATGAGCACTGGGTGTTATGTGTAGGTAATGGATCACTGGGTTCTATTCCTGAAACCAAAACTGCATTGTATTTTAGCTAACTTGAATTTTAAAAATATAAATTTAAAAAAAGAAAAAATATAAAAACAATGGAAATTTAAAGCACTGTCAGTATAGATCAGAAATTAATTTCACATTTTTAATAAAGACTCAAAGGAATGAATAAAATAACATGCTCAAGGCAATTTTAGAAGAAAAATTCTATGATTTTGTAGAATTTTTAGCTGGATGAATTTGATAGGTCATCTCACATTCTCTTTACCTTTCACCCTTTAATTTACAGATTGCAAATCACAGACCCAGAAAACAATCCTGACTTGTTAATTAATGGGTAAGCTAGATCTAGAACTCAAGTGTCTAAATCTTAAGACAGTTACATACCACCAAGTAGCATTCATTAAACAAACTTTTATAAGTTTATATGCCAATCATCAAACAAAACTAAATTTTTCAATGAACTATTTTGTCTATGGTTTACCTAGAATCAGGAGGTTAAACACTTGAAAGTTCCCTTTGACATTGAAAATGTGGACTTATTACACTCTTCATTTTTTTTCCTAACCAACAAAAAAAATAGGTTTTTGGTCAATTAGAGGTTGAGAAACAACTCACTTTTTATGTTTTATTGTGATAAAAACTGAATTTTAAAACTTTTATTTTTTGCTATAACTAGGAAAATCAAAGTCAAATGGCAAATTCTAATAGTGTTTTATCATCATTTTAGAAAATAGATATAGCAAGTTTATTTCCTCTGAAGCCTCATACACCTCTGTATGCATATAGATTTGCCAACTGGGCCATTCAGGGACTATTAGGCTCCAATTCTCATACAAATATAGAAAATATAACCCTGGCTTTTGATCAAAAACATATTCTCAATGTGCTCATGAAATAGCAGGAAAAAAAAAAAAAAGAAAGAAAAAGAAAAAGAAAAGAAACAATCTTCCCAAGCACTGGGATTGTTATTACCTTATTTTCAATTCCACATGTCAAATGGAATCCTGGAGGGATCAGACATAATACTGGAAAGTACATTACAAGGGGAAAAAAGCTCTCTATTAGTCTGATGATAAAACTAGGTGAACAAATGCCTCTTCTCCTTCTCCAATTTTCTAGTATGGCTTCCCGCCTGCAGGTAAAAGTGTAAATTACAAATAGAAGAAATTGAGTATCTATGTATCTATTAGTTTATAGCTACCTAGCCAGTTTAAAATGAAATGCTCAACTATGTTTCATCTTATTACCTCCAGTGGAGAGGGAAAAAAATAAAAATAAAAAAATGATAGGTATAGAATTTTAAGCTACTGGGGCAGTATTATTACAGTCTCAAAATATTTTTATTCATAGGATACTTACGGATTTTCCATCGGAAAATTTATGGTAAATAATCTGAGTATGTCATCATATCAAAATGATTGCTTAAAAGAAAAGAAAATATCCAGGTAATTGGGTGAATTTTTCACTTTTCATTTGATAATTTAGTAAAATGTAGATAGAGTTGAAATCCATTGTTAAAAAGAAATGGCTTATTAATGAGTCATGAATTAAAGTCTGGAATATTTTAAGTACAAAAAATTTTAAATGTAATATTCATTATCAAGCTTCAGGCTAAGTTAGGAATTTCTAAAATTGCTTAATTTAGGTACTTGTGTAAGGCCATTTCTCATTGTCAGTCTTATGAGATCAGACATTTTTAGAAATGGATCTGGTCTAGATGGATGTGTTCAATTAGAACAAATGATTTTAACCAATAGTAAGAGTAAGTAATTTTGGTTCTTAAAATTACTAGTACTTAGTTGATCACAAGTATGGAAAAAAGGGAATTTTGATAAATAAGATTTGTCGTGAGGTGATTCTATGTTCATTTGATCATTTTCAAATTGCAGTTTAAAAGTTATCAGATAAAGAGAATCAGATATGTGCATGTATATGTATATATCTGTATATACATACACATCACACACTCAAATTTGTATGCACACATACACATATTATAGCCAATAATTTATATGCACACATATACATATTATAGCCAATAGACTGAGACATTGTTCAACAGGTTGAGCATTCTTTCTCATCTCAGTCAATCATAGTCAGTTTTCCAATAGTCTCCCTAAGGATTTTATGACCAGGACCAATTAGGCAGTATTGCTCTATTGGATTGTTAAGGCCTGCCAACAGTTTGGTGAATTACACAGCTGTCACATTAATTCATGAGTGATAGTCAGCAGAAAGACAATAACAGTAACAAAAGTACCCAGTGTACCAATCACAGGAAAAAAAAGAAGCCAATGTTCTAAAGTAGTCATGGAATCATCATAGGGAAAAATAAGCATATCCCAATTTATGGATATTTTGCATGTAGAAGAGAATGAAAAACACAGCAGGAGCTCAGTAAGTGATTGGCCTCACTTCACTCCTCCCAATGGATCACTAGGATCACTTTAAGACCTTATAAACCCTAAGAACTCATTCTTCAGGGAGATTACACCTAAAAAAATATCAAACATAAATATTACCTACACCCTACCATCCCAGATACAGATAAAGAGATAGAGCTAGAGACGTACACAGAGATATGGATGTTCACATCTCTCTCTGTAGATATGTAAAAACAACTTGAAAGTCTTTTAATTTTTAAGAAAATTTTTAAGAAAATTAAGTTATAATTTTCTTAATTTATGTTTTGCCATGTGAATTAGTGCAAGTTCTCTGAAGAGTCCATTGCAAATTCCTTAGACATTTAGTCATAAGGAACTTACTGGGAAAATACCTATGTCAGAGAAAATGGGAGGTTGTGAAGAGGGGCACCAGGAGAAGCTGAGAGAGTCATCAGACACAATTACAGTCTAACTGGAAGGAGGGAGAAAGACAATGTTGGGTAAAAACCTCCTAAACTATTGTGTAGTCTAAGAAAGCATAATCCATTCTCAAGAATTCTTGCACTGTTATAAACTATGGGACATTTTCTTTTTTTTAATTTTTTTAATGTTTATTTATTTTTGAGACAGAGAGAGACAGAGCATGAATGGGGGAGGGTCAGAGAGAGGGAGACACAGAATCCGAAACAGGCTCCAGGCTCTGAGCTGTCAGCACAGAGCCCGATGCAGGGCTCGAACTCACGGACTGTGAGATCATGACCTGAGCCAAAGTCAGATGCTTAACCAAATAAGCCACCCAGGTGCCCCAATGGGACATTTTCAAAGGCAAGGAAACATTAATGCCTAAAGTGACAGTCATTGGATTGAAATAATGCTTGATTTGTGAATGTTTAGTAAACATTTGTTCATTTTGATTTTGTAATTTTCTTAAGTAAACTCAGCAGATTCTTTATAGAAATTATCCCAATTCTTTACCCTGCCTTGTCATCTATCACTTCCTACCATCAAGAAGGACAGTCTGTTTTCTCACTCCTTAAACATAGACTAGATTTTTTAAACTGCTTGGCCAACAGAATGTGACAGTAAGGAGAGTATCCTTGTTCTAAGACTGAGCCTCAAGAGACTTTTGTGAGCTTCCATGGTCTCTTTTCCTCCTTTGTGTTTTCCATTAGAACATACTTGAGCCAGCATGTATGCTAGTAGAAAGAAAGGAAACATGCACAGAAGAGAGTCACTGATTATCCCCACGGAAGCGCCATACACAGAGGAGAGTCCAGCCAAGAGAAATAAATCCACCCAGCAGACCTACAGCTGACCATAGTCAGACACACAAGAGAACTCTTCCAAGCCCAGTTCATGTCTCCAGAATCATCCAGCTAACCATTTGTCTTGTGATTAATAATAAATTGTTGTTATTTTAAACTTCTAAGTAGTGGGTGATGTGTTATTCAGCAGTGGGTAGCTAATGTGTTGGTTACCAAACAATATAAAGCGTACGTGTCTAAGCCCTTGACTGTAGTACTTTGCAGATTTAGTGCTACACAACCACACACACACACACACACACACACACACTCACACAGTGTGTCTTAGGGACCAGTGAATGAGACTTTTACTAAGTTCCATGCTTTGAAGAAAATTAAATGTTATTGGTAGATATAAATAACTTCAGCCATCATGAGTAAGTTCCCTGTCTAGTTCCCCATTTATCCCATCAGTTGGTGTAGTGACTTCAAAAAAGTCCTGAAGCCCTGAGTCATTACTCCCATTGGAGGATGGTCCAGGAAAAGATTACCTCAGATCTCGCCAAAAGAAGAAAGAAAGAAAGAAAGAAAGAAAGAAAGAAAGAAAGAAAGAAAGAAGGAAGGAAGGAAGGAAGGGAGGAAGAAAAAAGATACTTCACATTCTACTCTAAAGGCATTGAAAACCAACCATTTTTAGCTGCCTTTTTGGGGCCTTTATAGTGAGTCTGGGAACCCAAAGGGGTATAAAAAGTGATTCATGTCCATGACCAATATTTAAAGGCAAAAGAACAATAAAATTATTATGATGGCATTAAAATTTTCATTTTCATCTGGAAACAACATAGTGGTCAAATATTTGCTTGGCATAGTACTTGCAATCTTAATTTTCTATTAGGTTTTTGTATCTCCATCCACAATGGACTTTATTTAAATGACCTAAATATTTTAATTTAACCAAGGCATGCTGTTTATTTAGGCTGCCGAGAGTGATAATTCTGAGGATGCTTTTATGCCCTCATTTAATTTCCTGATAGCAATTTCCTCTGTTAGGAGACCTACAAATCATATTATTTACAAGCTTGAAATGTCTGGAAAACATGAAGCCACACACTACCTATAGTGTCCTCTCACATATCTGTCAACATTTATACAAAGTCGAGGCACCTGGGTGGCTCAGTCAGTTAAGCATCTGACTTCGTTTCAGCTCAGGTCATGATCTCACGATTAGTGGCATTGACCGTGTGCCAGACTCTGGGTTGACCACATGGAGCCTGCCTGGGATTCATTCTCTCTCTCTCTCTCTCTCTCTCTCTCTCTCTCTCTCTCTCAAAATAAATATATATTTTTTTTAATCTTAAAAAAGAAAGATTCATACAAAACCACTCAGATTCTGGGCCTATAAAGCCCTAGGACAAACATAACCCAGCCCACAGTGCCAATTTTACATATAAAAAAGATGCACTTGGAGCTTCAGTTTTGAAAAGTACTATAGTGACACAAGATGTGAGCAAATCATAGACAGAAGGCCACTAAAACCCCAGCCACTTTCTCCTGTCCTTTATCTTCAGACCTTTACATATTGACTGACAGAATAGCTATCCTAAGACATGGCTCATATTGGGCCATTCCCAGCTCACAAACCATCACAAATAGTAAAAGCCCAAGTTCTCAAAGCCTTCTAAGATCTGTATACTGATTCTCTTACCAGCATTAACCTCTGATTAATTCACCCATTAACCAGACACGCCCAACTCTTCATTGTTCTCCTGATTTTTGAACTTTCTTTTCTGATTAAGGTAATCCCAAGACCCACTGAGAATTCCTCTTCGACTATGACTGTTTCTTCTTATAGGAATCCTATGACTTTCCACAACCCAACTCAATGGTCTCAGCTCACATAATGAAAAGTTATTTGCAAACATGTCTATTTCACCTAACATGCTATAAAGTTCTTGAGATTAGAAGTCTAGTTCATTTTTGCTGACTCAATAACATCTGTCTCTGTGCCTAATGATTAAAATAATAACAACAACAATGATGTTAGGGTTATGTAGCATAGATGCTACATATACATACCTATACACATATACACACACACTCATACACACACATTCCATGTTGCCCTCTTCAGATTTACGATAAGATCACATGTCTTTCAATAATTAAATCAATATAGATATAGTCTTCCAATATACTACCAAAAAATTCTCTTTGTTTCTTTCCTGCTTTTCCCCCTACTTACGAAGACTGGGGCATACCCCCACACAACAACTGAGTGAAAAGGACGCGTCATGAACACAAATACCTCCCAGAGGAAAAACTGAAAGCTCTCCAGTATGTTGGGAATCTCCATTCTCTACTATGATGGCTATTATCACTGTAAATGAAAGGAAAAAGAGGATACCCTTCTTGTGGTTCAATTCAGTTCCTGTATCCTTGTTTTCCTGTATCAAAAGATGTTGCAAAATTACGACCATTTTCTTGAAAGAATCTTAAACTCACGTGCATTCATATATTTTTCACATTTTTCTCCAAGGAACATTCAGAACACTTTCATCTTCAAGCGTTAGCCTAACAAAGGCTTTGCACACAACCGCAGGTAATCATTCCGCTAACACAGCTCAGACCCAGATGCTGATTCCAAGATACTAATCTTCATTCCTCTCTCCTTACGGTGAGTTTCCCCACAGGGACCTACGGCCTCTTTTCTACTCTGGCAGGTCCCTACTAGTGCATCAGAGATGCCACATAACAGTTGGAATATTGAAAGTGTTCGGGTCACTTCACTTAAAATTAGAACTTCACTGTACGCACATGACACTTCAATGAAGCTAATTTTCTTTAAAAAGAAAAAACAGGAAAAAGAAAAATGAAAGATGAGAATCTTAATCCCTTTCTTTCCAAGAAGTCTCCTGGGTTTGCTACCAATGTGATCACTCCTCTTCCTCAGTGATCTCAGATCTCCACCATGCAAAAGTTGTGGGGAGAGACAGCCTCTGTCAGGCCTAGGAAATCTCCAGTCATGGCCTTTCCCGCCAACACATTCGCATGACTAGTATCTTTGACGTTGTGTTCTTCCAAAAGACATCTAATGTCTCTAACTCCAGAAATAAAGGCAACCAATAACTTGTAAGCAGGATTCTCTAACTTATAAAAAGAAAACTGTGAGAGAAGAAAGGAAAAAAGGGAGACAAGAGGGAAGTCAATAAAATAAAACAATTAAGCCTAAATTCTAAATTTCCTTACGTTCTATTATGTGAGAGGCACTGTGTTAAGCACTTCTTACATAGGTTCTCTTTTAATCTTGACAACCATCCTTGTGCTTATTGATTGAAAATTGAAGAATCAAGCGAGGAAGAATATCCCCAGGTCACCCAGCTGGTGGACATCAGATTGAAGAGTGAAACTGAGATCTGTCTGATTCCACAGCCTATATTGTGGCCACCAAAACTCAACTGCCCCATTAAAGATCCCCTCGGTAGTGGGTTAATTGAATTAAATAGAATGTAAGTACCTTCCTACTATTTTAAGGAGAGCAAGCCTATTTCATCCATTTATTATCGCACATTATCCACATATTGACAAAGATACACAGAACAAATTATATTAAGTATCTGTTTGGGGCACTCTTCTGGGTTAATTCGCTTCCCTCCTCTTCCTATACTGTACCACCAGGGCCTGATGAGGCAGCAATATTATCCTTCCACTAAAAGAAATGCCTATGTAACTATGTTACACAATACTGAATCACTGAATTTTTTTTAAATAACAATTTTCTTCTGTAACATTTTATAGTGCCTGCAATTGTCATATAGGCATTATGATCAGGCTGCATTCCACAGATCTCTTATGCAACCAGCATCATTTCATTCAGTTTTTTTTTTTTTTTTTTTCTCTCTCTCATTTCCTGCATAAGACCATTTGGTGGAATTGTATTTTGATTCACAAACTATGTTCTTGAAATTAGCAGCTTAAAAAAGATGGAAAAATGTGTCTTTGTCTCCTGCGTTACTAGCAACTCTGTCTAGTTTTTACTCTTGCTTTGGGATCATCTTTGGTGTCCAGCATAGTGACTGATAAAGGACCTTCCTGCCTCTAAGTATTAAGAACAGTGATCATACATGGAGAAGGACTCATTCTGGAATAAAACTTCAAGTGTTTTTGGTTTAAAAAAACCTCTTATATGAGGTTTTTGAAACCTTAATGAAAAAAAAAGGAAAAAAAAAAACCCTTCTATGTTTCCATAATATTGACAGTAAAACTAAAAATAATACCAGGTGGTAAAAATATCCACATCGTATTTCATAAGACCATAAATATAATAGATTAGCATGTAAATACGGAATTGGGAGATAAAGACAATGTGCTCATGCTTATTAGTGCACATGGTCATTAGCAAATCATTTCCGGAAGGGCGACACTTCCTTCAGAAATTTACCTATCATGTCTGCAAAGTTTGTATATTTCTAAAATACATGGAAAATCACTTTGAGATTAGAACCATGAGTTGCTGTGTTCCACACACATACACTGATCTCCATTTTAGAGTCAATTTTACATGACAGATACATGTGGCCAGTTGCTAGACAAGCCTTCCACTTACCAAGTGTCATACAGCAAGTCACTTAACCTTGTGAGCCTCAATTTTTCTCACCTTGGAAATCAAGATAATATCTACACTGAAGGGTCGGTGAGAGGATTAAATGAGATAATACATGTATAAATCATAAGCACAAAAAATCCTCCAGTTCATACAGAGCTCTCAATAATAGTAACAGTATCACTGACAATTGGCTCTAAAGTGATTTTCAAAAATATAAATGGTGAGGGGTGCCTGGGTGGTGCCCAGTTGGCATCAGTTTGGTTAAGCATCTGACTCTTGATTTTGGCTTAGGTCATGATCTCATGGTGGTGAGTTGGAACCCCGTGTCAATCCCTTGTTTGGGATTCTCTCTCCCCCTCTCTCTCTACCTTTTCCCCACTAGTGCTCATGTGCTCTCTCTCAAAATGAATGAATAAACATTTTTTTATTATATATATATATATATATATATGTGTGTGTGTGTGTGTGTGTGTATTTATTATATAATTGTATTTATTATATAATTGTATATATGTGTGTGTGTGTATGTATTTATATATATATAGTCAAATAATCTAAAACTGTTGAAAATTTCAACGTGAATTATTGCTGGCCAGAACTACATTTTCTGAACCCTAATGGCTACTTGTCAAGTATATCACAAGTTGACTAGCTGAAATTACAATAATGAGGATTTTTTTTTGATCATTCAAGTTCAACAGGATAACTGTAGGGTTGCTGATGAGAGATGCCTGTCCACTCCAGTGTTCCAAAACCAATTAATCATTTTAAGTTAATGAGCCATGCTTCTACTGAGTGGCAAAAGGGAGGGTGTCCTTTTATATTACACATGCTGCAAATAACTCAATCATATGTCAGCTGGTAAATAATACTATTAAAAAATAAAGAAGGGAAGGGGATAGATAATGTCAGGAAGGGGGAGATTTCTATTTTAAATAGAGTAGTCAAAGAAGAGGTATAATTTGAGCAAGACCTGAAAAAAGTGAAAAGACTATTCGTGAAAAGTGAAAAGGGAAAAGTACTAAGGAAAAGTACTCCAGGATGAGGGACTAGCCAGTGCTAAAACCCCAAGGCAGCAATGTGCTTCTCCTGGTCAAAGAAAAGCAAGCGGGGCAGTGTAGTTGGAACCAGTGGTCAAGGTGAGGTCTGAGAAGGAGCAGGGCTCAGATCCTGAAGGGCCTGCTATAAACACGGACTTTTATTTTACACAAGGTGGGAAGCCAGTAGAGGTTGGAAGCAGAGGAGTAATATGATCTAGCACGTTGTTTAAAAGAATCATTCTAGCTTCTCTGTGAAGATGGACTGTAGGAGGTCAGGGTGGAAGCAGGGAGACACAGTAAGATAATTCGCCAAAATCCAGGCCAAAGACAGGTCGGTGAGTAAAAAAAGAGATAAAAAAAAAAAAAAAAAAAAAAAAAAAAAAAGAAAGCAAGCTTGGATTCTGGATATATTTTGAAGGCAGAGCTCACAGGACATGTGAACTGATAAGACACAAAATATACCTAAAATATGAGAAGTCCAAGATTGTCTTGTTGGAACAACATGAAGGAAGATACATTTATTCAGACAGGGAAACCTGATGAGAAGTTTAGTAGGAAAGTCATGGGTTCAACTTGGGTCATGTTGACTTTGAGAATTCTATTAGCTATTCTACACAAAGTTAGATATCCAAGTTATTTTTACTTTTTTTAATGTTTATTTATTTTTGATAGAGAAAGAGACAGACATACCTCAAGTAGGGGAGGGGCAGAGAGAGACAGAGACACAGAATCTGAAGCAGGCTCCAGGCTCTGAGCTGTCAGCACAGATCCTGACATGGGGCTTAAACTCATGAACTATGAGATCATGACCTGAGCCGAAGTCGGATGCTTTACTGACTAAGCCACCCAGGTGTTCTGAAGTTGGATATCCAAGTTTTGATTTCAGGGGAGAGGCATAGGCTAAATATACAAATTCGGGTATCAACAGCATATAAATGATATTAAAAATCTTGAGAATGGGTAAGATCCTCTAGGTTGTAGGTACAAGGAGATATTTTTTTCCCTGGATACTCCAAAGATTAGGATTTGGAGAATCAAGAAAGTAGACTTCAAAAGAGTTGCCTTTAGCCTGCCGGCCAAGCAGAGCCCCCGAGTCTGGCCGGCAAAAGCGGAGGGGCCGGACGGAGTGTGTTCCGACAGCAAGCGCGACTTAGCGTCTGGGAGGTCATAAGTTAACAGCTCTGCGCGGAAAGCGGGAAGGCTGGAGGACAAAGGGAGGGAGAGCTGCTGAGCCCCCGGGCGGCAGAGCTCAGCTTGGCGGGGAACAAAGGCGCCAGCGCCATCTCCCCCGCCCATCCCCCAGCCAAAATCCCAAAGGGAACCAGTTCCTGCCAGGGAACTTGCTCGCTCCGCGCAAACACCCAACTCTGTGCTTCTGCGGAGCAAACCTCCGGCAGCGGATCTGACTCCCTCCCGCTGCCACAGGGCTCCTCCTGGAGTGGATCACCTAAGGAGAAGCGAGCTAAGCCTGCCCCTCCCACCCCCGTGCACCTTGCCTACCCACCCCAGCTAATACGCCAGATCCCCAGCAACACAAGCCTGGCAGTGTGCAAGTAGCCCAGACGGGCCACACCACCCCACAGTGAATCCCGCTCCTAGGAGAGGGGAAGAGAAGGCACACACCAGTCTGACTGTGGCCCCAGCGGTGGGCTGGGGGCAGACATCGGGTCTGACTGCGGCCCCGCCCACCAACTCCAGTTATACACCACAGCACAGGGGAAGTGCCCTGCAGGTCCTCACCACTCCAGGGACTATCCAAAATGACCAAACGGAAGAATTCCCCTCAGAAGAATTTCCAGGAAATAACAACAGCCAATGAACTGATCAAAAAGGATTTAAATAATATAACAGAAAGTGAATTTAGAATAATAGTCATAAAATTAATCGCTGGGCTTGAAAACAGTATACAGGACAGCAGAGAATCTCTTGCCACAAAGATCGAGGGACTAAGGAACAGTCACGAGGAGCTAAAAAACGCTTTAAACGAAATGCAAAACAAAATGGAAACCACGACGGCTCGGATTGAAGAGGCAGAGGAGAGAATAGGTGAACTAGAAGATAAAGTTATGGAAAAAGAGGAAGCTGAGAGAAAGAGAGATTAAAAAAATCCAGGAGTATGAGGGGAAAATTGGAGAACTAAGTGATACACTAAGAAGAAATAATATACGCATAATTGGTATCCCAGAGGAGGAAGAGAGAGGGAAAAGTGCTGAAGGGGTACTTGAAGAAATTATAGCTGAGAACTTCCCTGAACTGGGGAAGGAAAAAGGCAGTGAAATCCAAGAGGCACAGAGAACTCCCTTCAGACGTAACTTGAATCGATCTTCTGCACGACATATCATAGTGAAACTGGCAAAATACAAGGATAAAGAGAAAATTCTGAAAGCAGCAAGGGATAAACGTGCCCTCACTTATAAAGGGAGACCTATAAGACTCGTGACTGATCTCTCTTGAAACTTAGCAGGCCAGAAAGGATTGGCACGATATCTCCAGTGTGCTAAACAGAAAAAATATGCAGCCGAGAATCCTTTATCCAGCAAGTCTGTCATTTAGAATAGAAGGAGAGATAAAGGTCTTCCCAAACAAACAAAAACTGAAGGAATTTGTCACCACGAAACCAGCCCTACAAGAGATCCTAAGGGGGATCCTGTGAGACAAAGTACCAGAGACATCGCTACAAGCATAAAACATACAGACATCACAATGACTCTAAACCCGTATCTTTCTATAATAACACTGAATGTAAATGGATTAAATGCGCCAACTAAAAGACATAGGGTATCAGAATGGATAAAAAAACAAGACCCATCTATTTGCTGTCTACAAGAGACTCATTTTAGATCTGAGGACACCTTTAGATTGAGAGTGAGGGGATGGAGAACAATTTATCATGCTACTGGAAGCCAAAAGAAAGTTGGAGTAGCCATACTTATATCAGACAAACTAGACTTTAAATTAAAGGCTGTAACAAGAGTTGAAGAAGGGCATTATATAATAATTACAGGGTCTATCCATCAGGAAGAGCTAACAATTATAAATGTCTATGCGCCGAATACCGGAGCCCCCAAATATATAAAACAATTACTCATAAACATAAGCAACCTTATTGATAAGAATGTGGTAATTGCAGGGGACTTTAACACTCCACTTACAGAAATGGATAGATCATCTAGACACATGGTCAATAAAGAAACAAGGGCCCTGAATGATACATTGGATCAGATGGACTTGACAGATATATTTAGAACTCTGCATCCCAAAGCAACAGAATATACTTTCTTCTCGAGTGCACATGGAACATTCTCCAAGATAGATCATACACTGGGTCACAAAACAGCCCTTCATAAGTTCACAAGAATTGAAATTATACCACGCATACTTTCAGACCACAATGCTATGAAGCTTGAAATCAACCACAGGAAAAAGTCTGGAAAACCTCCAAAAGCATGGAGGTTAAAGAACACCTTACTAAAGAATGAGTTGGTCAACCGGGCAATTAGAGAAGAAATTAAAAAATATATGGAAACAAATGAAAATGAAAATACAACAATCCAAATGCTTTGGGACGCAGCAAAGGCAGTCCTGAGAAGAAAATACATTGCAATCCAGGCCTATCTCAAGAAACAAGAAAAATCCCAAATACAAAATCTAACAGCACACCTAAAGGAAATAGAAGCAGAAGAACAAAGGCAGCATAAACCCAGCAGAAGAAGAGAAATAATAAAGATCAGAGCAGAAATAAACAATATAGAATCTAAAAAAACTGTAGAGCAGATCAACGAAACCAAGAGTTGGTTTTTTGAAAAAATAAACAAAATTGACAAACCTCTAGCCAGGCTTCTCAAAAAGAAAAGGGAGATGACCCAAATAGATAAAATCATGAATGAAAATGGAATGATTACAACCAATCCCTCAGAGATACAAACAATTATCAGGGAATACTATGAAAAATTATATGCCAGCAAATTGGACAACCTGGAAGAAATGGACAAATTTCTAAACACCCACACTCTTCCAAAACTCAATCAGGAGGAAATAGAAAGCTTGAACAGACCCATAACCAGCGAAGAAATTGAATCGGTTATCAAAAATCTCCCAACAAATAAGAGTCCAGGACCAGATGGCTTCCCAGGGGAGTTCTACCAGACATTTAAAGCAGAGATAATACCTATCCTTCTCAAGCTATTCCAAGAAATAGAAAGGGAAGGAAAACTTCCAGACTCATTCTATGAAGCCAGTATTACTTTGATTCCTAAACCAGACAGAGACCCAGTAAAAAAAGAGAACTACAGGCCAATATCCCTGATGAATATGGATGCAAAAATTCTTAATAAGATACTAGCAAATCGAATTCAACAGCATATAAAAAGAATTATTCACCATGATCAAGTGGGATTCATTCCTGGGATGCAGGGCTGGTTCAACATTCGCAAATCGATCAACGTGATACATCACATTAACAAAAAAAAAGAGAAGAACCATATGATCCTGTCAATCGATGCAGAAAAGGCCTTTGACAAAATCCAGCACCCTTTCTTAATAAAAACCCTTGAGAAAGTCGGGATAGAAGGAACATACTTAAAGATCATAAAGGCCATTTATGAAAAGCCCACAGCTAACATCATCCTCAACGGGGAAAAACTGAGAGCTTTTTCCCTGAGATCAGGAACACGACAGGGATGCCCACTGTCACCGCTGTTGTTTAATATAGTGCTGGAAGTTCTAGCATCAGCAATCAGACAACAAAAGGAAATCAAAGGCATCAAAATTGGCAAAGATGAAGTCAAGCTTTCGCTTTTTGCAGATGACATGATATTATACATGGAAAATCCGATAGACTCCACCAAAAGTCTGCTAGAACTGATACATGAATTCAGCAAAGTTGCAGGATACAAAATCAATGTGCAGAAATCAGTTGCATTCTTATACACTAACAATGAAGCAACAGAAAGACAAATGAAGAAACTGATCCCATTCACAATTGCACCAAGAAGCATAAAATACCTAGGAATAAATCTAACCAAAGATGTAAAAGATCTGTATGCTGAAAACTATAGAAAGCTTATGAAGGTAATTGAAGAAGATATAAAGAAATGGAAAGACATTCTGTGCTCATGGATTGGAAGAATAAATATTGTCAAAATGTCAATACTACCCAAAGCTATCTACACATTCAATGCAATCCCAATCAAAATTGCACCAGCATTCTTCTCGAAACTAGAACAAGCAATCCTAAAATTCATATGGAACCACAAAAGGCCCCGAATAGCCAAAGTCATTTTGAAGAAGAAGACCAAAGCAGGAGGCATCACAATCCTAGACTTTAGCCTCTATTACAAAGCTGTAATCATCAAGACAGCATGGTATTGGCATAAAAACAGACACATAGACCAATGGAATAGAATAGAAACCCCAGAACTAGACCCACAAACGTATGGCCAACTCATCTTTGACAAAGCAGGAAAGAACATCCAATGGAAAAAAGACAGTCTCTTTAACAAATGGTGCTGGGAGAACTGGATAGCAACATGCAGAAGGTTGAAACTAGGCCACTTTCTCACACCATTCACAAAAATAAACTCAAAATGGATAAAGGACCTGAATGTGAGACAGGAAACCATCAAAACCCTAGAGGAGAAAGCAGGAAAAGACCTCTCTGACCTCAGCCGTAGCAATTTCTTACTTGACACATCCCCAAAGGCAAGGGAATTAAAAGCAAAAGTGAATTACTGGGACCTTATTAAGATAAAAATCTTCTGCACAGCAAAGGAAACAACCAACAAAACTAAAAGGCAACCAACGGAATGGGAAAAGATATTTGCAAATGACATATCGGACAAAGGGCTAGTATCCAAAATCTATAAAGAGCTCATCAAACTCCACACCCGAAAAACAAATAACTCAGTGAAGAAATGGGCAGAAAACATGAATAGACACTTCTCTAAAGAAGACATCCGGATGGCCAACAGGCACATGAAAAGATGTTCAACGTCGCTCCTTATCAGGGAAATACAAATCAAAACCACACTCAGATATCACCTCACGCCAGTCAGAGTGGCCAAAATGAACAAATCAGGAGGCTATAGATGCTGGAGAGGATGTGGAGAAACAGGACCCTTCTTGCACTGTTGGTGGGAATGCAAATTGGTGCAGCCGCTCTGGAAAGCAGTGTGGAGGTTCCTCAGAAAATTAAAAATAGACCTACCCTATGACCCAGCAGCAGCACTGCTAGGAATTTACCCAAGGGATACAGGAGTACTGATGCATAGGGGCACTTGTATCCCAATGTTTATAGCAGCACTCTCAACAATAGCCAAATGATGGAAAGAGCCTAAATGTCCATCAACTGATGAATGGATAAAGACATTGTGGTTTAGATACACAATGGAGTACTACGTGGCAATGAGAAAGAATGAAATATGGCCTTTTGTAGCAACATGGATGGAACTGGAGAGTGTGATGCTAAGTGAAATAAGCCATACAGAGAAAGACAGATACCATATGGTTTCACTCTTACGTGGATCCTGAGAAACTTAACAGAAACCCATGGGGGAGGGGAAGGAAAAAAAAAAAAAAGAGGTTAGAGTGGGAGAGAGCCAAAGCATAGGAGACTGTTAAAAACTGAGAACAAACTGAGGGTTGATAGGGGGTGGGAGGGAGGGGAGGGTGGGTGTTGGGTATTGAGGAGGGCACCTTTTGGGATGAGCACTGGGTGTTGTATGGAAACCAATTTGACAATAAATTTTATATATTGAAAAAAAAAAAAAGAAAGAAAAAGTTGCCTTTAAAATAAAAGTTAAACTAGGAGTTTCATGTTGTCCCAGAAGCCAGGTTGAAAAAAAAAAATGTGTATTAAAGGGAGAGTATGGCAACTGAGTCAAATGCTGCCAATAGGTTAAGTAAGGCGTGGACTGTGAATTCACCACTAGATTTAGCAATGTAGAGGTCATTATTGACATTGACAGGAATAGTTTCAACAGGCTATTAGTGGAGAAAACTGGCTTAGATTAAATTTAAAACACAATAAGAGAAAGGGAATTGGAAATAGCAAGTATTGACAAGTCTTTCTAGGCATTTTGCTGTAAATGGGGACTAAACAATGAGGTCAGGTCCGGAGTAGAATGTGAAGTCAAGAGAAGGTTTCTGTGTTTGCTTTTATATTGCGGTGATTGGTGCTTTTGTTTTGTTTTGTTTCTTGTTTTGTTTTGTTTTGTTTTGTTTGGGAGGGGTTGTTTTGTTTTGTTTTTCAGAGAAAGGGTAACCTCTCCCTTTCCCACTCCTTCTCTGGGTCCTGAGGGTATGATTCCATTGTTGAGTTGGAGGCTGGAATTAACAGAAGACTTGAAACACTTTGCGCAAGCAAAATCTTTGTGAATATCTTTCTTTCCAAATATGTCTTGCCTGGAAACATTTCCTGACTCCCATGTGAAGTAAATGCTATTAAGATATAAAATATTGGGGGGATGCCTGGGTGGCTCAGTCAGTTAGGCATCTGACTTCGGTTCAGGTCATGATCTCACAGTTTGTGGGTTCGAGCCCTGCATCGAGCTCTGTACTGACAGCTCTCAGAGCCTGGAGCCTGCTTCAGATTCTGTGTCTCCCTCTCTCTCTGCCCCTCCCCTGCTCATGCTCTCTCTCTCTCTCTCTCTCGCTCGTGCGCGCAAAGAATAATAATAAATAAGCATTAAAAAATAAAAATAATAAATAAGCATTAAAAAATATTCTAAGACTTTGGCAATAATAATAAATAAGCATTTATCTCTCAAAAATAATAAATAAGCATTAAAAAATATTCTAAGACTCTGGCAATGCGATCTGTCTTAAGTATCATAGAAATCATTCTGGTTCTTTTTATTGGTTAGTGTTTCTGGAATCATTTTGTTATTGTTTTAGAATCCTCAGGATGAGAAAATGCTTATTCCAGCATGAAGTGATAATTGCCACTTTAATCTTTGCCTCCTGGCCATCAGATCTTATGGGACTTCCTGTTTCTGATGCTCAGAAGTGCTGACTTCCATGCAGCCAAACCCTGTCGCTTACTGCTTTCCAAAAAAAACAAAAACAAAAACAAAAACAAAAAACACATTCAAACTGTGTTGCAACTACAGCCATAGAATTCCCTGGACTCATAAATGAAGAAAAAAGATTAAGGTAATTTTTCAGTAGAGTCCAGCCAGCTCACAATGTGTTTGGCTTTCAGAATTTTTAGACCATTAGTAGAGCATTTAATAGAATTTGGATAAATAGACTGCACGTTTTACTGAGTCACAGATGTTTTAGGGTAGACACAAAAACTATTCCAGGGCTCCCAAATGATGGGATAGCCATTGTTGTGCTTGTAATACATAAAATATAAATCAAATAATTTAATTATATAATAACATAATGAAGTATTATATAAACACAAAATATGAAGATGAAAGGCAATTATAGTTTCTATGAAAATGAAATGGAATCCTTCGGTAAGATTCAATAAATAAAAACCATCAAACGTTTGCTATCAACTTAAATATGTTGAAATGTCTTCAAAGGATATAAAATTTAGGGAGATATTTATCATAGGCATTGGCTCACATGATTAGGGAGTCCAAGAAGACCCACACTCAACTCTGCAGGCTAATGAACCAAAAAAGCTTGTTTTATAACTCTGAGTAGAAAGGACTGGGGAACTAATGATATGAGTCCCAGTTCCATGTCCTCAAACCCAAGAACCAGGAGTATTAATGTCTGAGGGCAGGAGAAGATAGATGCCCAGCTCAAGGAAGAGAGAGCCAATTCACCTTCTTCCACCTTCTTGTTTTACGCAAGCCCTCAAAGGATTGGACAATGCCTACCATATTCATGAGAGCATCTTTTTAAACTCAGCCTTCTCTGGGGCGCCTGGGTGGCTCAGTCGGTTAAGCGTCCAACTTCGGCTCAGGTCATGATCTCGTGGTCCGTGGGTTCGAGCTCCGCGTCGGGCTCTGTGCTGACAGCTCAGAGCCTGGAACCTGTTTCAGATTCTGTGTCTCCCTCTTTCTCTGACCCTCCCCTGTTCATGCTCTCTCTCTCTCTGTCTCAAAAATAAATAAAATGTTAAAAAAAATTTTAAATAAAATAAAATAAACTCAGGCTTCTGATTCAAATGCTAACCCCTTCCAGAAACACCTCTGCACACACACCCAGAAATAATGCTTATGAGCTATCTGGGCATACCTTAGCCCAGTGAAGTTTGACATAAAATTAACCATTACTCTGACCATCTACCTGTCTTGATAATGTCAGAAGTTTTTATTCTATTTTTCAAGTATTTTCTTTTATTTTATGTTTATTTATTTATTTTGAAAGAAAGAGAGAGAGTGTGTGGGAGTAAGCGAGGGACAAAGAGAGGGAGAGAGAGAGAATCCCCAAACAGGCTCTGTGCTAACGGCCCAACGTAAGGCTCCATCTCACGAATTGTGAGATCATGACCTGAGCTGAAACCAAGAGTTGGGAGCTTAACCAACTTGAGCTACCCCAGCACCCCTAAAGTATTTTATTCTTAAATATTCAACTAACTTTCTAAAATATAGAAATTAATCTTTACGCTACATTTTGCATTAATCGTTATGCTACATTTTGTGGAGTCAATAAATTGTGGGACTTGAAGCTACTTTCTATGACCATAGAGTCCATTTCCATTTTACAAATTTTTTATGTTTTATGTTCAAAAACTCTAAAGAAATCATTCACTGTCACACAACAAATAAACTTCTACTCCAAGTTGTTTTCACTACAGTGTACCATCAAGATCCTGTGACTATTTTCTCAATATAACCAACTAAAAACACCAAAACATGATATGTATTATCTCCAAAATGCCAATTTGACTTTTCCCCCCCATTTAATGGACTGGTTGTTACAGCATTCTGGGGAAAAAAAAAAACACAACAGCACAATGTTCCCAAGGTAGAAATAACAAAGTGCAAATTCTGGTTTCCTATTCCTGGGCTTTCTTGATTTCTTCATTTCCCCAACCACTTGTGTTGAGGGGTTGAAAACTGAACTCTGTGTTACAGTTTGGAGACCTATGTATATCAGAGACTAAGAAATTTGACTTCCCACTGTGTTGAGATTCAACCTGATATTAAATTTCTCTTTTACCTATAATCTCCTTTAAAAACAAAACAGGTACAATCTGCCAGAAAATTAATGGGTGTGGATAAATCTGAATGAGTAGTAGTACTGAAATAGCCAATGTCTTGGAACCATGTGTTTGGAAAGCTCCAAATATCAACGTGCTCTCAAAGATGTACTAAAGAAAAGGACTTTCAATGGAAAAAAGTTTTGCCTGCTACACCCCTCTTGAATCTCCACTTATTCTGATTGAATTTTGAATGTCCAGAACTACATTCCTCCCACCTTATACCAAAGCATGGGTGCTTCATCCCTCCTACCTGTGCTACCTTCTCAATCAGTTACTTGTCCTAGGTGCTTACCCAAAGCAAAGAGAAATGTAAACTGAAGTGATTGGCATTTCAAAGAATTAGAGACTTAACACTGAGCTGTTAGGTATCTTATGAGCAACGGAAGCCACCTCAAATATAGACACCTATTAGCAATCATGTCCCTTGCCAAGAGTACTTTGTTTTCAAAATGGAATCTTGAAGACTCCTTGTACCCTGCATGACCCTTCATTTCTGGGGTTGTACTGGCAGATCATTTAAAGCCATCTAGCTAAACTGTATAATATTATAATTATACTGTCACATAAGATTTCATATGAAATTAATGAAACACCATTCACCTCAGACAAGAGCTGTGAAAGCTTAGACTACCCTCCTGGGGTGCACTTTTTTTTTTTTCAATCAAATCTGTCTTTAAAAAAGAAAGAAGAAAAAAAGAAAACCTCATATCACAATGCAAAAGGACAAGAAACCAATTTTGCTCAATGGTTTCCTCTGTTTTCTTTGTTTTCCTTAATTTGAGGATATTAAGTTTCCTCTAGTCTCTCATAAACAGAGGACTGTTTAATTAAAATCAATTGAAAAATTATAAAGAGAAAAATAATACAAAGACACATGAAAATATCTTCAAATTATTCATTACCCCTCACTGGTCTCCATACAATTACAAAGTAGAAAAACAATTAATTAATTCTTTAGGGATCCGGAAACGCAATGTGCTCTTTCTAGATATAAAATAGATTTTTTTTTTTACTTTTTGGGGTTTCATGCATGAAATTTAAATAACTATATCTAGTTATGGGATGCAGGAAAACAAAATGCACACCAATGTCAAGTAAGCAATTGAATTTCAACAATGGATTTAATCATTTTATTCTTGTAAAATGAGTCTGCTAGAAATGTTTTAAGTAAACACAGAGGGAAAATGTGCCAATAAGCATTAGCCCTTTTAACTTGTTCAACTAGTCTTTGTTACCAACATCTGTCTCCCACATTCTCCTTTGTTTACCGACAACTTGTTTTCCAATTAGTCATTTCACCCCAATACTTGATGCATATATATTACGCAGCAAATGTCTGAGCCACTAGTCTACTTAATTAGCAATGGGATTCATTCATCTACGTATTTCCACATTCACCAAACATTTATTACCCTCTTTCTACATGACAAATGTGGTCTACAAGGGGAAATACACAGTTGAACAAAATCATATTCCTTCCCTTCAAGAAGCTTAAAGTACCATAGTATATACTTTTACAAGTAGTTGTAAGCTATACTTTTATAAGAGAGAATACAATGAAAGTGATGATTACTAACCATCATCTCTTTATAAACTACTTGACATTAAATTAATAACAACATCTATGTATTTCAAAATGAGAGTACTTACGTGTGTGAGAAATAATATTTCTTTTATTTGCGTAGGGGGTTAAGGGCCTCGCATTTTGATTGCACTGTTTTGAATTTGATTCTAAGCTAGGCATCTATTTGCCAAGTAACCTTGGACAAGTGCTTTGACTTCTTTAAAACTCTTCCTTTAGTACAGGAAAATGGGCAAAATAACAGTCTCTACTTCTTCTTGTCAGAATCAAGCAAGATGGCGTATGTAGATAATGGGGAGAATGCGTGGTACATCTTGTTTTAGACAATTGATATCTTCTAAAATTTCCATTATTACATCTACAGGCAATGGCTGGGGAACATTTCAGAGTCTAGCGAATGAGGAATTAGTACCAGTTAGGTCTCAGGGGTTAAACATATGTCTGAAAGAAAGATGGCAGCCTCTAAAAGAGGCTAAGGTACATAAAGATTTTTCCAACAATGGACAACCCTAATTGTAAGGATGAACTAATTATAATCAGGACTAATTATAATCATGTTCAGGAGAACATGAGCTTCGTGGATTCACTATTTCCTGGAACAGTTCTTAGCACATTGTAGAACTCTATGAATGTTTACTGAACTCATCAACTATTGCAAAATTAAAATAAGATGAAGAGAGGAAAGGCAATTCCAAACCCCATACCTGTACATGAAAAATCACACAAAACTATTTTTATCTAAATCTGAAGAAATGCCTAAAGGACTTTGAGTTTCCAACAGTGCAGAGCCAAATTCAGACTCCCTCCAAAAACTGCTCACGTCTCAGTTTTATTCCAAAGTTTTGACTGGGCCAGCTGTCCCCAAACATAATATTTTAATATCCTTATCTTTCTTCACTTTTCTCTGATTTTCATTAATTCATACAACCAATTTAGTTCAAAGAAATCATAGCCTGGAGTGTAGCAGAGCAATCTGAGAAAATACAACTCTAACAATTGAACTGCCAACCACACACAGAAGAAGAAAAAGCAGCCTATACACCAGAGGACAAACCTGAAAGGTAGATCTTAAATCTTAAAATATGGATGAACTCATTTTATGAAAAATATATGAATACTGTGAAGTAGAGGTAAAATGGGATTCATTTTCAATAACAACACACTATGACCCTAATGTTCCCATTTCGACTTCACTTTCCCAGAACACACAACAAATGGCACTTAAAAACGCATTTCACTCCTCTCCAGAGAGTATTAAACTTTTAAAGCATTAAAGAGTGCCTGCCAATGAAAAGGAACTCATCTACAACTGGAAGATTAGTAGTTGCCTTCCCACTGAATTCTAAGGAGCAAATTTTCACCTCTTTTCACTCACATGGCATTCAGCATACCTGTGAATTAATTCCCCACGATATCTCACATTTAAATTTCTTGATGGTATGACATTTCTTCCTTCTGTAGTCAGTGATGAGTATGAATGTCTCTTATTCAGCCCAGGCTCCACTCTGGTACAAAGGTCATTGAAAGGTCACCCACCGAAGCTAGCAACAATCTCAAAACTAATAATAATAGATGACTTTAGCTTTCTACAGGACTAGCTTCTGAAAATATTGATGAAAATGGGGATGCGCCCCAGGTTCCTCTCGAGGATTTGTCACATTTTCACTCAAAGTCATCAGAGTACTTGTAAATCTGATGAACGTTAGAGTACACCCTCTGGAAGCATGTCTAGAATGTATAAAAAAAGCTAAAAAAAAAAAACACCTTGTAAACAAAAGGTGCTGGTATGCAGAAAGCTAACAGAGTCTGACTTCCTCTGTGACTGAGGAAATTTGTAAAGTACAGGGATCCTAATGCAATGGGTGTCCTATTGACAGGGAAATATACCAAATAAATCAGAGTCTCTCTGGGAAGAATCTGTGTCTTTTCTATTTTAAAAGCTCACCAGGAGATTCTAATATCCAACTGTCTTTACAAGTTATTCATCAGTGGTGTGGCTAAAGGGACCCACTTATTGAAGTTTTCAAGAAACTAGGCACTGTCTGGAGAAATGTAAATGCATTATAATATGTATCCTTAAACAAGTCCACAACTCATCATTTTCCTAATTTTACGGGCAAAGAAACCAAGACTCCAAGGGATTAAGTAACTTGCCCAAGACGACAAAAATAGTAACAGCCTATATTAAAACTCAAATCTAGAATTGCTTAATTCCAAGTAGGCTTTGGAATTGACATAGGTTTTAACTCTTTGAAAATGTCTCTTGTCTTTTCATCTAACTTTAATTGAAAAATGTGTTGAATAGTTGTATTATCAATTTTGTTAAACTGTGAACTATGTTTCCCAGAACACTTTTCTGTCTGATTCTGGGTTAGAATTAGCCAAAATAATTTGTAGGGGATTTGGAGGAAGTGGAATAGAATAGAAGACAAATAGCACAAAACTACTCTCATGTCTTCATAAGTAGTTGCAAGTGTGTGCCCCTTGGGTTCCAGCTTTCCTTGATCTCCTCCTCACCGCACCCTGCCTCCTTTCCCCACTTCAGGTGCCACCATCCAAGATGTGGGCCATCTGACAGAGGCAAGAGCTTCCAGAGACTTTTCCAGCTCCTCATCCCCATCTTACTTCTGCTCTTGGACAAGCTTGTTTTTTTTTTTCAGAATGAGTGGTTAGGGATTAGCATTGTATAAAATTCCAGTTGCTTCATATCCTTGTCAACACTTGGAATGTCAGCCTTTGGAATTTTAGCTACATTAATGGGTAAATAAAGGTATCTAATTGCTTTAATTTGCATGCCATGGTAATTACTATAGTTGAGCATTTTTCCCTATATTTATTGGCCACTTGAATATCCTCATCTATAAAATGCCTGGTCAGTGGGGCGCCTGGGTTGGTCAGCTGTCTAAGTGTACAACTTCGGCTCAGGTCATGATCTCACGGCTCACAAGTTTGAGCTCCGCATTGGGCTCTGTGTGAACAGCTCAGAGCCTGGAGCCTTCTTCAGATTCTGTGCCTCCCTCTCCCTCTGCCCCTCTCCCACTCATACACTGTCTCTGTCTCTCTCTCTCAAAAATAAAACATTTTTTAAAAATTAAAGAAATAAATAAAATACCTGCTCAAATCTATTGCCCATTATGCTGTTGGGTTTTCTGTCTTTCGCATGTTGACTTGTAGATCTTTTTATAATGTGAATATGCCCTTTTTACTGGCTGTATATGTTATAAATATCTCTTCTACCCCATATAAGTTAGTTTTATGGTCAACTCTATCAATATTTTTCAATCTGGTAAAATAAAGTTCTGCTTTTTCTATCCCAAGTCATGACTGTGTTGTCTTCTTAAAGTTTTATTCTATTCTAATTTTTTTTTGCATTTAGATCTATAACATCCCAGAATTGATTTCTGTGTTTGTTGTGAAGTAGAGGTTTCCCTATATGCTGCCCTATTGTTCAACCACCAGCTATTGAAGAGCTCCAGAGATCTGCAGTCCCAAACTTTTTTCATAGAACAAATTTCAACATACCCTTGAAGTTCTTCCTGAGATCTTATTTCTGTCCTATACATTTAGTGTAGTTGTCTATCCTTGCGACATTACCATGCTTTCTTAATTACTATGGATTTAATTCTTGTTACCAGGTAGAGAAAATTCTTCTTAACTTGTTTTTTCATCAGCTGTGCCTTAACTAGTTTTGGCTTTTTTCAATTTTCATACACATTTTAGAATCAACTTGTCAAGTTACATATATACATGTATATTTTAAGAAAACACTCCTATGACTTGACTGAAGTTGCACTGAAACTACCAGTCAGCTTGAGAACTATTGACAAGTTGACAGTATTGTGTCTTCTAATGCATGAATGCTCTTCATTTCTCCACTCATTTAGGATTTTTAAAAAGTCCTCTCGATAATGTTTTATATTCTCTTATGTGGATCTGGTATAGTTCATTTATTCCTCAGGATTTCATTCTTTTCAATACTACTGTAGGCAATATCTTTCTAAAATTACATCGTCTGGCTGTTATTATTGGCATATAGAAAAAACATTTGGTTTTTACATATTAATCCTATATACAGAAAACTTGCTAAAGCTACTCATTATATCAAGTAATTGATCTGTGGATTCTTTTGAGTTTTCTAGGAATAAAATACATCATGTGAGAATAATGAGGGCTTATTTCTTGCTTTCTAATCCTTACACCTTTCTTTTTTATTTTATGTTTTATTTTTTCCTTGCTTACAGTCCTGTTTGGATCCTTGAAAACAATGCTAAGTAGAAACAGTTGTAGCTTTATCTTACACAAATCTTAAAAAGAAAGCTTTCCTTGGGGCGCCTGGGCGGCTCAGTCGGTTGAGCATCCGACTCCGGCTCAGGTCATGATCTCACGGTACATGGGTTCGAGCCCCGCGTCAGGCTCTGTGCTGACAGCTCGGGGCCTGGAGCCTGCTTTGGATTCTGTGTCTCCCTCTCTCTCTGCTCCTCCCCTGCTCACACTCTGTGTGTCTCTCAAAAATAAATAAAGATTAAAAAAATTTTTTTAAAGAAAACTTTCCTCATTTTGCAAAAAGTAATATGTTTTCTGTAGATTTCTTTTCAAGACTTTTTTTTTTTTTGCAGGGGTGTGGGGGGAGAAAAACTTAGGAAATGCCCTTCTTTTTCTAGAAACCTAAGATTTCATAGATAAACATTTATATATAAATATATTCACATATATTTTAAAATTTATTAAATACTTTTCCTACAACTTGATTATGAGAACAATCAAGTTACTTTTTTTCCCTTTAATCTATAAATAAAGTAAGTTACATTGATTGATTTTTAAATCTTAAATAATCTCTCATTCCTGGGATAAATACAACATGGGTGTATTACAGAACACTTTTAAGATACTATTGGACTAGTTTAGGGCTATTTCATTTAGTATTTGTACATCTATGCTGAGTACAAATGACCTATAATTTTCTATTCTCAGTGTTTCTGTTGACAATTCAGATGTCAATCTAATTCTTGCTCCTGTGAAGTCAAATCTGTTGATGTTTCTCTGGCTGCCTTTCATGTTTTTCTCATTATTTTTCTAAGGTTTATTGACTAATGTTTGATGCGATTTGGCCCAGAATTTCTGTTTGTTTATCATCCTTATGATTTGTTAAATCTTCTTGAAATGGTAAGACATATTCCATTATCATGTCTTCAAATATATCTTGTGCCCCACTCCATCTTTCCTTTCATTCTGGGACTCCAAGCCACACATATTAGCCTTCTTGGTGTATCCTTTGTGATTATTACATTTATACTGAATCTTTTCCACCTTTCTCTCTCTTTTTAATTCTGTGTATTTTGTTCCCATCTAGGTTCTACCTCACTAGATACTCCTCAGTGGTATCCAATTTGCTTTTCAATTCACCCCGTGGGTTCTTAATTTGTACTTTTTTTTGATTCTTTCATTTCTGTTTGTTCTTTTTTCATATTTTAAAATTATTTGCCAAGTTTCTCAATCTCGTCTTAACTTCCTGAATACAATATAAAGTCATTTTTATTTTGCATCAGCAAACTCCAACATACGGAGCCCCTGCTTCTGCTATCTTTTCCATTTTTTAGCTCTTCTTTGTTCACATTGTCCTTTTCATTTGTCTCATGACTTTTTTATTTTTTGCTGAACATTTTATATAACAAATATCTTTGGAAAACTACAAAAAACAAATAGGCCAGTGCATTATCTCCAACAAGATTTCATTTTGTTTCTGCCAGAAAGCTGGGAGCAGTGTCACCCAAGGATCAGTTTCAGGAGTTGGGATGATATTAGGCTGAAGGGCCAAGGGTCTCCTGCAGGGAGTACTTAGTTCTGGGGCACAGCGCCCCATCAAAGGGTCAGGACTTCAAATCCAGGTTTCTCGGCCTGGAAAGATGTCCAAAGTGTTTTTCAGCATCTCAGCCTCTCTGTTGCTCACTTAAGGATCAACAAACAGCCCACCTCAGGAAAAGTGGTCCTGGACTGTGGGTTAACCTGACCAGTCTTCTCTCACCTACACATCCGGTCCAGGCCAGTCTTCACCATCTTATTCATAATCTAGTGCCTTGGAGCAGACACTTTCATAGTATTTCCAGGTGTTGTATCTGTGCTCAGTGGAGGATCAGTATGCCTAGTTTACCATAATGGGAAAACAAAAGTTTGCTGACCGTTTATTCTTTGTGACATTCAGGCAAATTGCTTATCCTCTGTAAGCTTCCATGTAGAAGTGAGTCTTCTGTGGCAAGTATGATGATTCCATTTCCAGTCTAGGGGAGAGATAGGATGACTATTGTTTGTGAGTATAGCTTGTTATGTATAAAACCTATAAAATAGGAAGTTATTTATATTTATTTATATTAATGAGAAAAAATGTATTCTAATAGAAGCATGCACACATACACACACACACACACACACACACACACACCTATGAACCAACTAAAAAAATGGCAGGGAATTAAACATTATACATAAGGAGCCAACCTGAAGAACATGACCACCACTCTTTGCAGAGTCCATCATAACCATTCCAAACTGAGATAGAACCTTCACGCAGAACACCCAAGAGAGAACACCCTATGGCACTGTCTACCTCAATCCCATGAAGAGTTTCTCTCGTCTTCTAATTTACCTGAACGACTACAGAGCAGCTGGTACCCGTACGATCTGCAGTACAGGGTCTCTTCTGGTGGCAACATAAGTCAGGCAGGAGCAGCCCTTCCCTCTGCCTGCTCAATCTCCTTTTCATTCAGAGGTAAACAGTTATGGAACATTGGAAAAACAATACAAATTCAATTAAGGAGCCCTCAAGACTCCAACTTTATTTTCAGTTTTCAGGCAAACCTGATAGTTTACAAAAGAGGAAAGTTAAAAAAACAAACAGACAGAAAATTAGATTTTTGAAATTCAAAGCCGCACCGCTTAGCTTTTTCAAAAGTAAAATGAGGATTACTCATATCTACTTTGTAGGTGTGCACGGAGCATTAAGTGTGCTAATTCATCAAAGCACTTTCCATAATTCTTGGCACTTTGGACTAAAGAAAAGCTAGGCTATTATTGTGATTATTATTTGAATTACAATATGTGGGTTTTAAAAGTGTGCCCACATAAGAATTCTTGGTTGCCAAAATAATTAACTAATAACCTTACCTTATGTTTACAAAGTTCTCCTTTGTGCACAGTCTAATTTGTTCCTTGTACAAACGCTGAGGAAAGCAGCTGAGACTCAGTGCAAAGACAATTTTGCTCAAAGTTAGAAGATTTGGATCTAAGTGCCAACTGAGACATTTGTCAGCCATTGAACTTTGCAAGAAATCATCTACCCTCTGCCTCAGTTTTCTTATGT
Source organism: Panthera uncia (assembly GCF_023721935.1). NCBI lineage: Eukaryota > Metazoa > Chordata > Mammalia > Carnivora > Felidae > Panthera > Panthera uncia. Next base: position 24,638,443 of record NC_064818.1, on the reverse strand, counting down.
GCAGACTGAGGATAATACTTTCCTCGCAGATTTGTCAGGAGTAATTAGCACATGTAAAAGTGCCTCCCTCTATGGGCCAGTAGGCACTTAAGAATGGTTGTTGTAACACTGGCGCCATTTCAAAAATAAGGAAACTGAGATTCAGAGAGTTAATGGGTCATTGTTACTACATGAAAAGGAAACGACAGTGCTGAAACTAAAATGCACTTCATATGAACATCTATTCCAGCACTCTTTCACTTCCACTCTTCTTTTGTATTTGAAAACAACAGCCTTTAGTAGGAAATATATGCTGATTTTTATTCAACTCATCCTATATGATTCAGCAATCATTTTGTGCCTCAAAGACCCAATTGGAATACCAACTACTCATGTAAAAGAATATAAATAGGATATCGTAATGTTATGCTAAAAGATTCCTAGTTGTTTTTCAGAATTCACCTCACTCCTTGTGTATCTGCAGAAACAGACCACCAGCGATTCAGAGAATATGTGGAAAAACATAGATATTAAGCTGAATGTGGCCTACAGGCTGTAAAAACAAAACAAAACAAAACAAAACAAAACAAAACCCTGAAAGTCACCGAGTCTAAAGAGAATCCCATTATCAGTTTGTTTGCTTTCCTTTTGTTTTTTTCCTCAGAAAAGTCATGCACAATATGAAAATAAAACTGTTATGAAAGAGTATCAGTTAAGCAGGAATGGGACTTACTAGATTTCAAAACCTCTCAAAGTGCTGGATGGCTTAACAAAGATTATTGAAAGAAGAGATTTACCAGCTAATTGAAAAGATTGCTAAAAGCATTCTCAAACATAAAAAAAAAAATTCTCAGTTTAAATATTCTTAGCTGTGAAATTACAACAATCTGTAGTGCTTCAAAATGAAACCAGAAATAAGGTCTCCTGATCGAGAATTAAATTGTAACCAGCACAATAATGATCAGACATTTACAACTTTCCATTTGTGGCAAAGACCATCTGCTTAACTTGGAGCTGTGAATTCAGGGGACGTCTTTTCAGAATGAGTCTAGACTGTGTGAATGAACCACCCTTCATGCCTGGCTGCTTAGGATCCCCACTTTCTTGACCTTTCACCTCCCCTTAAGGCCAGAGAGCCAGAGAACCCCATGATTTCATTATAGTAAATTAGATGTCACAAGCTGTTGTGATCTGTCAGCCAAGTTTAACAGCAACATTGCAAGTCTTCTTGCACTCTCCAAGAAATCAATAATGCCTCCCTCAGCAGCAGGAACCTGAGCTCAGATCACTTTGTCACATTTCAAAGCAAATGACACAGCGTGTGGAAATGGGTAATAGACAAAAAGAAAAGTACAGAACTCTCGAAAATGCTCAATCCAAGGAGGAGAAATTAAGACCCTGTAAAGAGTTTCTAATGATATTCTCTCCGTCTGTCTTGCAGATGGGCACTCAGAGTCTTTTATGGTTTTAAAAATCAGAAGATTGCACCGTCAGGATTTCAAATTAGCACATTTCTAATAAATGGTGATTCATTTTAAAGTAGCAGAGTCTGCGACTGAAGCGGTAAATAAATAATCCAAATGGCCTGGTGGATTAGGGCAGGGTTTCTGAAGATAAGGAAGCCATTCTCTAGTGTCCATAAATTACTGTGATTACATGATGACTGTCGCTTTTATAATCATTAGTCTTATTATAATTTCCAACTCACAAATGAGATAAGTGCAAACAGAATGAAGTCTTCTGCTTGAGTTTATAGAGATGGGAGGATTTTTTTTTAAGTTTTTATTTTAATTCCAGTTAGTTAGCTTACAGTATTCCCTGAGTTTCAGGTATACAATATAGTGATTCAACACTTCCATACATCATTCTGTGCTCATCATAAGTGTCCTCCTTAATCCCCATCACCCATTTCAACCTATCCCCACCGCCTTCCCCTCTGGTCACCAGCAGTTTGTTCTATATAATTAAGAGTCTGTTTCTTGATTTGTCTCTCTCTCTCTCTCTGTTTTCCCTTTGCCTGTTTGTTTTGTTTCTTAAATGGCACATGAGTGAAATCATGTGGTATTTGTCTTTCTCTGACTTATTTTGCTTAGCATTATACTCTCTATTTTCATCCATGTCATTGCAAATGGCAAGATTTCATTCTTTCTTATGGCTGGTATATATATATATATATATATATATATATATGTTTAATCTCACATCTTCTGTATCCATCCATCAATCGATGGACACATGGGCTGCTTCCATATCTTGGCTATTGTAAATAATGCTGCTAGAAGCATAGGGCTGCATGTATCCCTTTGAATTAGTGTTTTTGCATTCTTTGGGTAAATACCCAGGAGTACGATTGCTAGATCATAAGGCAGTCCTATTTTTTAACTTTTTCAGGACTCCCCATGCTGTTTTCGACAGTGGCTGCACAGTTTGCATTCTCACCAGCAATGCACGAGTGTTCCTTTTTCGCCACATCCTCATGTAGCCACTATGACAGGTGTGAGGTGATATCTCCTTGCAATTTTGATTTACATTTCCCTGATGATAAGTGATGCTGAGCATCTTTTCAAGTGTCTGTTGGGCATCTGGATGTCCTCTTTGGAGAAATGTCTGTAAGGTGAAGGATTTGATTCACTTCCATGGCCCACCTTCCCTTGCAAGAATTGTTTGTGTGGAGGTGAAGATAAACAGTACAAATCATGGGTCAGCAAACTATAGACCACAGATTAAGTGTGACCCACAGCCTGTTTTTGTAAATAAAGTTTTATTGGAACATAGGCACACTTAGTAGTTAACATGTTGCTTATGACTCCTTCCAGCTACAGCTGCAGAGATAAGTAGTTCAAAGATCATATGAATTCAAAAGCCTAAAGTACGCTATCCAGCCCTTTACAAAAACAAGTTTGTTGACTCATGGTCCAGGTGATGCCGAGTGTGTTTATCTATCCCTTTGTGCAAATGAAAACAGCAAAATCCGAACCCAAGTGGACAAGTTCTATGTTAGTTGGAGCAGTAGTTGTTGGAGGGTAGAGTAGAAGGGTAGATACCATTACCTAATGGCGTCATCATTTTTTAAAAAAAATTCTGGGGGCCCCTGGGTGGCTCAGTCGGTTGAGCATCCGACTTCAGCTCAGGTCATGATCTCACAGTCCGTGAGTTCGAGCCCCGCATCGGGCTCTGTGCTGACAGCTCAGAGTCTGGAGCCTGCTTCATATTCTGTGTCTTCCCCTCTCTCTCTCTGCCCCTTCCCCGCTCATGATCTTTCTCTCTCTGTCTCTCAAAAATGAATAAACATTAAAAAAATAAATAAATAAAAATTAAAAAGATAAAAAAATTCTGTAATTTCAGCTTTTATTTTTCATCCAACTGATGGTTCTTTAATTGAGATTTCCAAATAGAAGAGCTTTTTGTGTCTTGTGTTTGTTAATAATTTCTGATTTTATCACATTGTGATCTAAGAGTGGTGTTTATAATGTTTCTACTTTATGGAACTTCCTAATAATATATCTGTGACCTAATATATGATTGATTTTCATCACAAATATTTTTTTAATTTTTTTGGTTTATTTATTTATTTATTTTTATTTAATTAATTTATTTTTTTTTTTTTTTGAGAGAGAGAGAGAGAGAGAGAGCAAGGCAGGGAGGGGCAGAGAGAGGGGAAGAGAGAAATCCCAAACAGGCTCTGTGCTGACAGTACAGAGGGCTTGAACATAGGGCTTGAACTCACAACCCATGAGGTCATGACCTGAGTCCAAACCAAAAGTCAGATGCTCAACTGACTGAGCCACCCAGGCACCTATTATCATAAGTATTTTAAAACATAAAACATTTGTATATCAGTCTCCACCCTCATTCCCGTATTTCCTTTAGTTTTAGACCTTTGGTTGTTTATATATATTAAAATGCTCACCAATGGACTTGTTCCTGTTTTTGCAGTCCCTTTTGGCCGGATATATCTCATCCTTTACTAGATTCCTCAAGAAGGGCTCATGAGTACAAGTTTTTTTGTGTTAAAATTGTTTCTCTATAGACCTGATATTTGCAGGAACTTTGGATGAAAATCCTGGGTTCATACTTTTAACTTTATCCAGCTGTAACTTTTTTTTTTTTTTACTTACAATCATATTGAAACATGGCCTTTCTCTGTATTTAAGTTATGCTGAGTACATGGTTTTCTGTAACTTTATTTTTTCATTCTTGTTGTTCTTTATTGTTTTGGGATAAAATAGTAGGAGATACGGACATAGGCAGCTATCATTGTCTTTATATATCATAAGTCCTCTCTCATAATGTTTTATGCCATCCAGTAATCTATGCATCTTGCTCTAGTAGTCTTAGAACTTTGCCCAAATTCTTTTACGTTGTGCCACACAACAACAAATGGCCTAGGGACAATTTGTACTTTGTTCTTACCTTCTCATAGTTGAACATCACGGGGCTTTCCAAATTTGCCTCTCCATGTTATTTTCATCCACTTCAAGACAGTGATCATTAACAGACCAAGGGCAAAAATGAGAGTAATATGTTCAATTGGACACTTACACAAATAAAGCCAAATTGTTCAGTGTTGTAGTTTTAGCCAGACATAAATGCTTCCATCACTATGTGGAAAGTCGTTTACATTATAGATAGCTAATTACAATATGCCTTAGGTTTCCCATAATGTTTCTTCTGCTGAAGGAGAATGCTTAGTTTCTAACAATAAACATACATTTTATCTGTGATTTAAGTTAGCTTACGGTACGGAACATCTAAAATCCTGAAAGGTTCATTTCTGGCACAAATCCCCTCTTCACACTGCCCATGAATACAGAAGCCTCAACAAATATCTGTGGTTGATACACACTTTGCAAATATATGACCTCTTTAAGTAATGCAACGTACAAAAAGAAATATTAAAATGAGATTCAAGGGGCACCTGGGTGGCTCTGTCGGTTAAGTGCTTGACTTCAGCTCAGGTCATGATCTCATGGGTCCATGAGTTCAAGGCCCACGTTTGGCTCTCTGCTGTCAGTGAAGAGCCCACTTTATGTCTTCTGCCCCTTCTCTCTTCCCTTCCCCTGCTTGCACTTTCTCTCTCTCTCTCTCAAAACTAAATAAGCATTTAAGAATAATAAAATAAAACAAAAGGAGATTCATAACATATATAAAAGTTTTAGTAAACACAATGCAATTCTCCAAAATTTGTGAAGGAAACTGTGTCATGTACTACATTTGGAAAATTTGCTTCCAAAATTTTCCTTACTCAATATGAATAAATGTTCAATATCCAAGCAGTGCTTATCAAGTTATCTGCAAAATAAATAAATAAATAAATGTTAAAAAAAAAAAAAGGCGTTCAAAGAAGGGAACTTAATAATGCAATAAATGTGAACACCGAGAATGATAAATAATCCAGTACTTGATTACCAGCATTCTAGAAACAATTAATTTAGTCATATGCATTTTGAAAGCTGGTTTTAATTAGAAAACCTTGAGTTCTCATATTCTGGGAAACTTTTTTTTATCACTGGTTGCTGCCCAAAATCTATACATCATTGTTCACATATGCTCTCTTTTTAATCCAACAAGTGAAAATAATCAAATCCACACACACACACGAAAAACACCAGAAATAATTAGATCCATGCAAATATCTGAAATGGTTTCTAATTTGAGTATCTGCAAACGTGCATTAAAAGTATCATAAAATAATGACTTCCTGGGATTTATAGGTCACATGGTGGCATTCACATTCTTATACTGGCCCTCATTAGAGGAAACAAGGATGTGCAAAGAAAACTATTCTTAGCCTGGTTTCCCAGGGAACCAAGGTGCATGAATTTTCTATGTGTCAGTCTGTCTCTATCAAAACCATTTGATCTCATGAGCATAAAGCAAAGCTGGTTAAAATGGGAGAGAGAAAACCCAAACCAAGCAAATTTTCACTATTCTAAAACATCGAATAGTCATTAAGTGATATCAGTGACTAGCACTCTATTTTCATGGCTTAAGATTATTCATTGATTATCGAGTCTCTGGCCAGGATTACCACCCATAGCTATGCTGCTGGGTACTACACACTTCCAAGTCGGGCACTTACAGAGATTACAGATACATGGTGCCCATGGAGCTGTGCAATACACAACACACCCAACACCATAGATGGCAGGCCTGCAATCTGATAATATCCTCCAGCAGAATGAAAGTAGGCAAAGAAAGCTGGCACAACATCAATAAAGTCAGCTCATCCAAAAGCTAAGAGGAAAAACTGGAAAACAAATTCAGTTAATTTCCGACATATCTGAATAAGAAACCAAATGTTCAAAACTGAAAATACAGATTTTGAAAACAGCTACACATCCAACATTGCCATTTGCTCTTCTAAACCAGTTTGGGATATTCTTTAAGGAGCTAGTGAATCAATTACATTAAGTATTAATTTCAACAGATTTTCAAGATATGTTCACTCACGCATTTAACAAAGATCAATTTACCCTTTACATGTGTACTAGTATTGTCTATAATATGCACAATCAGAAAAAAACCTTTGTTTCAGGCAGGATTCTGCCTCTCCCTACTGGAATCTGAGAATACTGGAATACTAGGATATTGGAATTGGAATTGGAACTGGAATTGGAATTGGTATTGGAATATAAGGGTCTTATTCCAATATTAAAATAACACTTAATCTAATAAATATATAACCAATTAAATATCCACTGCATACAGTGAAAAAGTATTATGGCCTAAAAAGTGGAAGGAGCTTTGTTTTCTGTTGTTGCCGTTATGGTTGCTGTTGTCAAATATATGGAACTTATCTAATACTAATGTAGGCAGTAAATGTGTGTCTCCATAAAATAGGAGAAAACAGAGTTGTTACAGAATAAGATTAACTAAATGATGAAAAATACCAGCAGCCATATTACTTGACATAAGAAGTTAAGTAATGGAAATAGAGGTGGCCCAGAAGGAAACATTTTAACTGGTAAGCGCAAGATGGAAATTCTTTTGTGAAAAATGGGAAGAGATAAAAATTCAACACTATCTCAAGTTCTACTACTCAGGTGGGAAAGGGAATAAACCTGAAGTGACATAATCAACATGTATTTTAGATGCACGTTCTAGTTTATTGAAGGGAACCAACATGTGAAATTACAAGACAGGTGAAGGTGATTGGCTGATGATGAGCCAGCAAGATCAAAAGAATGTATGAAGTTTTGGGTAATTGATGGGACATATAACATATGGGCTTGATATTACCAATGAAAAGTTGAAAGGGAAGTCAGATTATTGTGATTGTATTCCAGGTAGGGTTGTTTTTGTGACTAATGAGATGTCACCAGAGATTTGTGTCAATAAAATTCAAGAGACCATTTCTTTTGTTATCTTATGTACAGTGGAACAGGTAGAAAGTGACTGGAGCATGTAATCAAAGCTCACCACAGAGCCACAGATTCTTTTTAGGAACTCACTGAAATACACAAGACAAGACTGAAGCATGAGAACACAGGGGAGACTCTCTCATCAGCCACTCAAAAAGGTGATAACTGTGGGATCAATCCTGGGGCTAATCAAAGAACTATGATGTCCAAATCAGTGAAAAGTTACAGAAATCTCATATCCAATCCCTCTCAGAAAAAATTCTTAAAGGGAAGGCCTTAGCTCTAACATAAAATGAGTGTTACTAAGAGAGGTGCCCCTGAGAAAATCCTACTAATGTATGTGAATGCCCCTGAGAAAATCTTATAGACTCCTGGACATCCCAGGAAAACAGCATACAACCTACAGTACTCTTTACCTCCAAAGAAACAAAAACATCTTCTCTCTACTCCAATGTAAAGGAGTCGTTGAAGGTCTCCATACATGGTCTTCCAAGGACTTCTATAACTTTGGTCCTTTAAGGCAGGGATTGAGGAGTAGATATGGTATTATAATCCAGTGCAAAAGGTACACATCACCAAATGGATTCATGCCAAATGATTCGATATGACTTTAAATAACTAATTTATTTTAATCATGAATGCTACTGAATGCCTGGTTCTGACTTACATAAGCAGAATAAATCTGTGCTTGTAAAAAATAATTAGGTTATATTTCTCTGCTCTCCTCGTCCCAAATCTGTTCATATCAGAGAAGCTCTCAAATGAAACTCTCAAAACTACTTCATAATTCATTTTATTGTTGTGTGTTTCTTTCTTTGCAAAAGTAACAAGTTACTTCATTTTATATTTCCTCAAGGTGTGTGAATATCATATTAATTGGGATTCTGGTTGAAAATAACAACCAACTCCCACTGGTTTAAAGAAGAAGGAGAAGAAAGGGGCAAAAAGAAAATGGGTAGAAAGAAAAGCATGGAAGTACATTTATTATAAGGCAATCATCAATTTTAATGACACGTTGGATTCTTTAATTGACCTAATGCCCAGACTCTGTGTGAACTATAAGAAAAGAAGTGAACCAAGGAGTAAACGCTTTGAGAATCCAGGTGATATTTTCTCTCTATCTCTCTATCTCTCATCTCTAGTCTCTCTGTAGATCTTCTTTGTGAAGGTTATGTTCCTAACATAAAGAATATTTTCACAAAGATGTAGTTTCAATATATCCTTTAAAAAAAAAACAACAGAATATTGAAATCACACATTCTGGAAGATAGAATACAATGAAAACTATTTTTATCAGGCACCAAGATACCTGTCCTCATGTTACAAATTTCTGAAATATTCCGAAACACTTGAATATTCAACTATATTTCTCAATTTTCATATAATGTTTCAAATTGTGAATGACAGCCACATATAAATATTATTCTCTGATATTTCTAGCTTATCATCTAATATCAGACATCTGCAGGGCCTGCTAAAAGTGAAGAAAATACTGTGATTCTCAGGCCACAATTCAGACCTTATTACTCCAAGTCCTTCACTGTGAGCCTCATTGAACTGCTGAGAGTCAAGACTGACTTTAACCCCCCAGGAAAACTTACAAAGAAGGTGTCATAACAGACTTAGGGATAGAGTGCCCAAGATCACACACTAATTCTGATATTTAGACAGCACTTACCTGTGTTGTTCCATATAGAATTATTCAGGGGAGGAAATAATGCTTTCTCACATTGAGTAATTTTAAAAAACTAGGGAAAATACCCATTAAAAATGCATCACAAAAGGAAATGGGGAAAAGAGTGGAGGATTGGAATGAATCTTCTATACTTTAAAAAAATTAACATTACTGTGTGTAAACAAGTCAAGAGATCTAGTGATTAAAGAAATGATTAGACAAAAATAGGAGATGAAAATTATGACTCAAATAAGTGTAAAGCATGGGAGCACCTGGGTGGCTTAGTCAGTTAAGCGTCCCACTCTTGATTTCGGCTCAGGTCATGATCTCATCATTCATGGGATCAAACCTTATGTCAGACTCTCCGCTGACAGCATGGGATTTTCTTTCTCCCTCTCTCTGCCCCTCCCCCCTCTCAAAATAAATAAACATGTTTTAATTAAAAAGAATAAATGAAAATATAAAAATCACATTAGAAATAATAAATATTGAAAAAAATACAGTCAGGACATGTTTGGACTTTTGTTTGTTTTGATTTTTTTTCTGATGCATAGATTCAAATTCACTGGTTCTGGCTTAAGGAATGCCTAGATTTCTCTTAACTGGGTCATGTGAATTTTAAATTTTATATAATGAGTTGGGTTTTCCTTTCATTTTTGTTTTTCAGATAATGAGTTTTTAATCTCTGGAAGTTCCATTTGTTTTTTTTTTACCTCTTTAATTTCTCTTCTCATTATGTTCATATTCTCCTTTAAATCCTTAGGCATGTTTATGATATGTATAACAGGCACTTTATATTCTTCATATGCTAAATATATTATATTTATCTTTTCTGGGACAGTTTTTGTTGACTTATTTTTCTTGTTTGGGGTTCATGTTTTCCTCTCTCTCATGTCTAATATTTTAATTAGATGCTGATATTTTGAATTTTACCCTATTGAATTTCAAATAAGACAACAGAATTCCAAATGTTTTAGATGATTGTTTATGGTAGGGAGTTAACTTACTTGAGGGTAAACTTAATCCATTAAAAGTCTTGTTTATTTCTCTTCTTTAATTCATGTTTAAAGTAAACTTTACTTTGGCTTAGCCCTATTACTTACATATGATTCTCATGTGGGCTCTACTGAATGCACAAAATGTTCAAAAATTATTCTCCGTGGAACACCTGGGTGGCTCAGTCAGTTGTGCACCTGATTCCTGATTTCGTCTCAGGTCATGATCCCAGGGTCATGGGATCAAGTCTCAATTCAGGCTCCACATTAGGTGATGCAATTTTATTGATAGATCGTTACCCTTCTAATTATCTTTAACTTAATTTATATTCCATGAACACACATCGGATTTGATTAAGCATCCTATTTTATCATATTAAAGTATATATGAAATCATATTTTTGAAAATGCATACATATGCATATTATGATCATGTGTGTGCCTAGATAATGTAAGAAGCAACACAGGCAAAATAAACAAATGATTACAAAAGTGTTAAAGCTGTTGTCCAGTCATGTTAGAGATACTACAGAGGCCAAAACTAAAGAGAATGAGTTGGTATTTGAACTAAACTTCAAGAAGCCCCAGAAAAAAAGAAAAATAAAAACCAAAAAAACAAAAACAAAGAAAACATGTGGAGGGAAGTAATTCTAGGCAGAGAGAAGAAAGCATATAAGGAGAAAGGGACTGGCAGCATATTGCTGCCTGTGTACTTTGTTGCGTTCATTATTTCAATATGGTCTTTAGGAAAGTTTCCTACCAGTTTGAGACCAATGAAACAGAGGTATTTAGAGAGCATTGGAACTACATTGGAAACTGGTATTTTAAAATAAAAAGGCTTTAGATGACACTGCATTAAAAATGCAGGAGAATTAAATGCATTAGATGAATCATCATTATCATCATAATTAACATATAGAAGCACTTGCTATGTGGTAGGTACTATTCTAAGGTTGTGACATGTAACTAATTAAGGCTTTGACATGTAATTAGTTCATTTAATACTCAATCTCTCAACAGAAGAAAGAAAAAGAGAGAGAGAAGGAGGGAGGGAGGGAGGGAGGAAGGAAGGAAGGAAGGAAAGAAAGAAAAGAGAGAAAGAAAGAAAGAAAGAAAGAGGCAGGAAGGAGGAAGGAAGAAAAGAAAAGAAAGAAAGAAAGAAAGAAAGAAAGAAAGAAAGAAAGAGGCAGGAAGGAGGAAGGAAGGAAAGAAAAGAAAGAAAGAAAGAAAGAAAGAAAGAAAGAAAGAAGAAAGAAAGAAGAGAGGAAGGAAGGAAGGGAAAGGAAGGAAGGGAAACAAAGGAAGGAAGGAAGGAAGGAAAGGAAAGAAAGAAAGAAAGAAAGAAAGAAAGGAAGGAAGAAAGAAAGAAAGGAAGGAAGAAAGAAAGAAAGAAAGGAAGGAAGAAAGAGGAAGGAAGGGAGGAAGGAAGGAAAAGAAAGAATGAAAGAAAGAAAGAAAGGAAGGAGGAAAGAAAGGAAGGAAGAGAGAGAGAGAAAGAGAGAAAGAAGAGAGGAAGGAAGAGAAAGAAAGAAAGAAAGAAAGAAAGAAAGAAAGAAAAGAAAAGGAAGAAAAAGGAAGGAAGGAAGGAAGAAGGAAGGAAAAGAAAGAAAGAAAGAAAGAGAGAAAGAAGAGAGGAAGGAAGGAAGGGAAAGGAAGGAAGAGAGAAAGAAAGAAAGAAAGAAAGAGAAAAAGGAAGGAAGGAAGGAAGGAAGGAAGGAAGGAAGGAAGGAAAGAAGGAAGGAAGGGAAAGGGCGGACCTATGCCGGCTGACTCCATCTTGTTCTGTGTCCTCCACCTTGACCACGCCTCCTCCCCTTGAGTAACCTCCCACTCACCCGTTCAAACTTCTGGATCAAAACACGCCTGGTGACCTGCGTAACAGGACTCCGACCCTTCCCCAGCCAATCGGCTGAGGCCACAGCCATTACCTCACCAACTGCCCCTAGACCCCAATAAAAACTTTGTGCTTTTGAAACTCGCTGTCTCTCCTGGGCATCTCACTGCTGCGTTAGTGCAGGTAGGGGATTGAGCTCCAGCTAGCTCCAATAAAGGCTCTTTGCTTTTGAATAGGACTCAGCTCCCTGGTGGTCTTTGGGGATCATGAATTCTGGGCATAACAGAAGGAAGTAGGAAGGAAGGAAGGAAAAGAAAGAAAGAAAGAAAGAAAGAAGAGAGGAAGGAAGGGGAAGGAAGGAAGGAAGGAAGGAGAAAGAAAGAAAGAAAGAAAGAAAGAGGAAGGAAGGAAAAGAAAGAAAGAGAGAAAGAAGAGAGGAAGGAAGGAAGGGGAAGGGAGGAAGGAAAAGAAAGAAAGAAAGAAAGAAAGAGAAAGAAAGAAAGAAAGAAAGAAAGAAAGAAAGAAAGAAAGAAAAAGAAGAGAGGAAGGAAGGAAGGGGAAGGAAGGAAGGAAGGAAGGAAGGAAGGAAGGAAGGAAAATCTTTCTGAAGCTACCAATCACCATTACTGATTCTTTGTTCTTGTCTACCTGGCCTGAGGTCCTCATCTAGAAACTGAATGGTAATAGAGCAGAACAAGACTCCCACCCACATGTGTACAGACACATACACAGGTCCATACATCCAAACACATACATACACTAGACACTTCATTACAATAGCAACTATATAACACCACCCAGATCTCCATTGCCCTCAGCATTGCTGGGAGTCCTGATGGCTGTTCTCCTCAAGACAACGTTCACTGTGGAATTTATATTTCATGGACAGACATCAGATTTGACTCCATATTGTGGAATCCTAGTTTTCTGTGGGCACCTGCTCTGAGAAGCTCAGATTCAAAAAATGAATAATTATCTAGAAAAAATGAAATGCAATAGTGATATGATCAAATTTTAATTTAGAAAGCACAATACTGACACAATAATATTTTGATTTAAAACATGATCATATTTTGCAACCAGCATTGATTTTCCCCTTTTCTAATTAAAGCTCTCTTATTTTTATCTGAACTATTAATTTATCCCCAATTTCCAGGGGTAGCATAGGACCTGGGTCTGATCAAACAAATCAACACATTGTCGTAGCCATTGTGAATGATTTAAGGATAAGTACACACGTAGCCTAGATAATCAAGGCTAATTTCAGGATTTTTTCTTTAACAAGCTAGAGAGAGAGAGAGAGAGAGAGAGAGAGAGACATTTTCTTTCCTGCTGGAATAATTGTGGATGAAGTAAATCAAGATTTATCAATGGCCATCAGGTGGAAAACATCTGCAAACAAAATACCATAACAAAGAGATTGACAAAGAGTGGGAAAGAATGGGTCTGGATGACATCACAAGTCATTGTATTCAACCACGCCTAAATCTAAAATTGGTACTGAGATTTTCGCCGATAGAGCAAAAGAGTCTTTTGCTTAAACTAGAGGATTTGGTTTCTTTCAGTTGCAAACGAAAGCATTCTAATATACAAATCCTGAACGTGCCCTTCTCCTCTTGGAGAATCACAATGCATCCTAACGTCCCTGAGAAGCTTTGCGGTGAAAAAATGAATTTACTCTTCTTCTATTAGTCATTCAAGAAATACTTATCAAGAGTTTGCTCTGTTTGTGCCAGACGCCATCCTAGGTTTTGAGGATCCAGTTATGTCAAAGGTAGACGACCTGCCACCACTGAGCTTGCACTTTGGCACCAGTGACACTGGCATTTCCTAAACATTTTTAATTACAGAAAACTTGTTTTAATGAAATGTCACACTCTCCCATTGCACCAAGTACTCTATATAACACAGTTTAGAAAACTCTATCATGGAAACATCTCATTAATTTTTGTTGTATCAAATCATATATTTGAATATCGGACCTTGGCTTCCTTTTAATTTGCAGAAAATTCTTGCAAACACTTTGCTTTGTAATATGCCTTAACTATTTAGGTTTTTATTGCATTAACTCTCCCTGTAGATTATTTTAGCATGACCTCTTAATGCCATTTTTCACAGCTGAATATTCTACACTCTATTATATAAGGTTTATTCATCCATTATATAAGTTTCTGAGCCCTTATATTTTAGTCATTGTTACAGACCTTGAAATATAGAAGTAAATAAAAACAGATAAAACCCTGCCCCTTTGGGGATTTTATAATGGGGCCAAGGTTCCCACAGAGTTGTGACACTGAGGCTTTTCTTTCCATGAAGCAACTTTATTCGTGCCTGCACAGGCTCAGTGGGTCCGTACCTGAAAATCTGAGCCCCCAGCACAGTGGGGTATAACCTTTTATATAATTTCTACTTCTTTGTCTCCCACACTTTCAGTGGAGTAGAAGAGATAAGACACTAATCAAGCAAACACACAAATATGAATGGTTTTCTTCCTTCCCAGTCTCTCACCAGTGAGGCTTTCCCAGACCACTTGGTTTTATATGGGAATTCCCCTACCTTGCCCTCATCATTTATTTTCTTTTTACGTATTTACTTTTTTTAATCATGTTAAGTGTACTAACTCGTATTTCCCATTTCCCCCATCTCCCCCACCCACCTCCCCTCTGGTAAGCATCAGTTTGTTCTCTATAGTTAAGAGTCTGTCTCTTGGTTTGACTCTCTTTCTCTCTCTTTTTTTTTTTTCTTTGCTAATTTGTTTTGTTTCTTAAATTCAACATGAGTGAAGTCATATGGTATTTGTCTTTCTCTGACTTATTTCATCTATCATTACACTCTCTGGCACCATGCATGCAAATGGCAAGATGTCATTCTTTTTATGGTTGAATAATATGTCATTGTATATAAATACACCATTTCTTCTTTATCCATTCATCTATTGATGGAAACTTGGACTGCTTCTATAATTTGACTGTTGTAAACAACATTGCAATGAACATAGGGGTGCATGTATTCCTTTTAATGTTTTTGTGTTTGGGGGTGTAAATACCCAATGGTGTGATTACTGGGTGATAGAGTAGTTTTATTTTTAAATTTTTGAGGAACCTCTGTTTTCCACAGTGGCTGCACCAGTTTGCATTCCCATCAACAGTGTAAGAGGGTTCTTTTTTCTCCACATCCTCACTAGCACCTGTGCTTTTTTGTGTTTTTGATGTTAGTCATTTTGACAAGTATGAGGTGATCGCTCATTGTAGTTTTGATTTGTATTTCCCTGATAATCAGTGATGTTGAACATCTCATGTGTCTATTGGCCATCTATCTGTATGTCTTCTTTAGAGAAATGCCTGTTCATATCTTCTGCCCATTTTTTAATTGTATTATTTGACTTTTTGGTATTAGGTTGTAGCAGTACCTTATATATTTTGTATATTAACCTTTATCAGATATGTCATTTGAAAACATCTCCCATTCTGTAGGTTGCTCTTTAGTTTTTGTTGATTGCTTCCTTAACTGTGCAAAAGCTTTTTATTTTTATGTACTCCCAATAGTTTATTTTTGCTTTTATTTTCCTTGCCTCAGGAAACATATCTAGAAAAACGTTGCCACAGCTAATGTCAGAGAGATTACTGCCTGTGATTTCTTAGAAGATTTTTATGGTTTCAGGTCTCGTATTTAGATCTTTAACCCATTTCGAATTTATTTTTATGTACGGTGGAAGAAAGTGGTCCAGTTTCATTCTTTTGCATGTTGCTGTCCAGTTTTCTCAACATCATTTGTTGAAGGGACTGTCTTTCCCACTGTATGTTTATTCCCTTTTTATTGATGGTTAATTGACCATATAACTGTGGGTTTATTTTTGGGTTTTCTGTTCTATTCCATTGATCTAAGTGTCTATTTTTATGCCAGTACCATACTATTTTAATTACTAATGCTGTGTAATATAACGTGAACTCTGGAATTGTGATGCCTCCAGTTTTGTTTCTCTTCCTCAGGATTGCTTTGGCTAGTCTAGATCTTTTTTGGTTCCACACAAATTTTAGGAGTGTTTGTTCTAGTCTGTGACAAATGCTATTGGTATTTTGATCGGGATTGCATTAAATCTGTAGGTTGCTTTAGTAGTATACATATTTAACAATATTGTTTTTCCAATCCATGAGCGTAGAATGTCTTTCTATTTCTTTGCATTGTCTTGAATCTTTTGCCAGTGTTTTATAGTTTTTAAAGTACAGGTCTTTCACCTCATTGGCTAAATTTATTCCTAGATGTTTTATTGTTTTGGGTCCAATTTTAAATGAGATTGTTTTCTTAACTTCACTTTCTGCTGCTACATTATTAATGTATAGGAAACGTAACAGATTTCTGTACAAAGATTTCGTATCCTGCAACTGTACTGAACTCATTTATCTGTTCTAGCAGTTTTTTGGTGGAATCTTGAGGGTTTTCTATATAGTATTATGCCATTTGCAAGTAGGGAGAGTTTTCCTTCTTCTTCACCAATTTGGATGCCTTTTATTTCTTTATGTTGTCCAAGTGCTGTGTCTAGGAATTCCAGTATTATGTTGAATAAAGGTGATGACAGTGGACACCCTTTTCTTGTTCCCGACCTTAGGGGGAAAGCTCTCAGTGTAGGCTGTGGGTTTTTCACATAAAGCCTTTATTATGTTGAGGTATGTTCCCTCTAGACCTACTTTGCAGAGGGTTGTTATCATGAATGGATGTTTGCCAAATGCTTTTTCTGCATCTATTGAAATGATCATATGGTTTTTATCCTTTCTCGTATTGATATGACATATCATGTTGATTGTTTTGCAAATATTGAACCACCCTTGCAACCCAGGAAAAAAAATCCCATTTGATCGTGGTGAATGACTTTTTAAATGTATTGTTGGATTTGGTTTGCTAATATTTGTTGAGGATTTTTCCATCTATATTCATGAGAGAAATTTGCCTGTGCTTCTCTTTTTTTGTGGTATCTTTATCTGGGTTTGGTATCAGGGTGATACAAGCCTCATGGAATGAATTTTGATGTTTCTCATCCTCTTGTATTTTTTGAAATAGTTTTTTTTTAAAGTAGTATTCACTCTTCTTTAAAATTTTGGTAGAGGGGCGCCTGGGTGGCGCAGTCGGTTGGGCGTCCGACTTCAGCCAGGTCACGATCTCGCGGTCTGTGAGTTCGAGCCCCGCGTCGGGCTCTGGGCTGATGGCTCAGAGCCTGGAGCCTGTTTCCGATTCTGTGTCTCCCTCTCTCTCTGCCCCTCCCCCGTTCATGCTCTGTCTCTCTCTGTCCCAAAAATAAATAAATTTGAAAAAAAAAAAAAAAGAAAAAAAAAATAAAATTTTGGTAGAATTCACTTGTGAAAGTGTCTGGTCCTGGAGTTTTGTCTTTCGAGAGATTTTTTATTACTGTTTCAATTTCACTGTGCCCTTATCATTTTTACCCTGTTTATTCCTTTCCTTCTCCTGAGCTGTTATCTTCCTCTGACGCACTACATATTTTACTTGTTTGCTTATTGTCTCTTCTACCAGAAAGTACATTCTTTTGGGGACAGGAATGTTTGTCTCTTTAGCTCACTGCTTTATTCCTAGACACTAGACAAGTGTCTGGTTTTTAACGTCCATATTAAATATTTGCCGACAGTATGAATGTATCATATATAAAATATCAAGCATGTTTTCCCAATAAGTCCATTTTCAGTTCACTATAAGACTGAAAAAGGACCTACTTTTTTATGTGTTTTCAGCCAACAACTTGTGTACCATGGTAGGCTAAAATGTAATGTCTCTTGGCAAATCTCATAAAGTATAAAAGGTATAAACATGAGCAAACTGGCTATTCACAAAGATATTTTTCACAACACTTATAAATGTTATATTAGAAGGAAGTGGGTGGGGGATGGGTGAAATAGGTGAAGGGGATTAAGAGGACACTTACAATGAGCACTGAGTAATGTACAGAATTGTTGAATCATGAGGGGTGCCTGGGTGGTTCAGTTGGCTAAGCATCTGACTCTTGGTTTCGACTCAGGTCATGATCTCACAGTTCATGAATTTGAGCCCCGCATCAGGCTCTATGCTATCAGTGTAGAGCCTGCTTTGGATCCTCTGTCTTCCTCTCTTTCTGTTCCTCTCCCACTTTCTCTCTCCCTCTCAAAAAATAAATAAACAGTAAAAAAAAAGAATTGTTGAATCACTATATTGTATACCTGAAAGTAATATAACACTGTATGTTAACTATACTGGCATTAAAATTAAAACAATAAAAGTAAAAATAAATAAACGTCAGGTTTTAAAAGAGAAAATATATATATGTTGTTTTATTATAGTAAACATGCAAAATGCCACCCATTTTCCAGGTAGAAACAACTTTAAATTTCTATGTTTCCTATAAGTATTGACTTTAGAATGTTACTGAAAGCTGCAAAAATTAAAGGTCGCTTTCAAAGGCAAAAACAAAAAAACAAAACATCATGTCTTTTGTGCTTCTATACAGAGAGGTGGAAAGAAGAGAAACCTTTTTTTTTCAGAAGTAATGACTACATTTTTTGAACCTGGTTAAAAGATGAAAATGAATAAGTTAATTGCATATTCTTAGTTTCAACAAATAGTTTTCAGGTCTTCCTCGTTTAAAAAAAATCAATATGTAAAAATAGGAAGGCTACTTTGTGGCCTCCTTTCAGTTAGTTTCATCTTTCTGCTTCCAAAAATAAACTTGGAGAAGATACATATACTGTACTTATGCCTTTTGTTTGCTAATAGGCATTTTCAGAGGCCATCGGTTTCACATCGGCAGCCACTCTGATTACATTTTTCCCCCAAAAGTTTTTTGAATTCTTAAGGACTTTAGTGCAAGTTTTTTGAGCAAACCACTACTCTGAATGTTAATAACCGGAAGCTTTTATCAAGTACTTTTCTGCAATGGCAATAGGTATGGTATTACGAAAATAGGATTTAAGCAAATAAAGGCTATTTATTTACCAGGTACCAGAAAGATTAATTTCATTTATTTTCTTGGCATACAATGTAGACTCTACTACGTGAAATCAAACTTGTCAATATGATAGCCTTAGGTAGATGAAGCCTCTGAGTTATTAAGATCATTATTATAACTAGCACTATTTTCATTATTATCACCTTTTAGAGTCATGGTTAAGGCTAATCCGTGCAACTAACGAGTCATGGAAATTTTTCTCTATCTTTCTTACTTTTTTATAGTGAGAAGCTATTTTACTTATTGTGCCAATAGTCCACCATAGGACTTCCGGTGCTTTAAGCTTAGAAAGCCTTCCAAAGATTTGAAGCTGCCTCTTCTGAAATGGCAATATGAGTCTACAGTGGTCTCACTAAATCCAATACGCCTTTTACTATGTTGACAGACACAATTAGAGTCTAAAGCCCGGCAGGCATAGTCAGAAAATAATGAATTCATGGTGAGACTAATCAAAAACCACTAGCATTCTCTTTTTTCTTCCTCATCATCAAAACTAAGAACTGGGAAATAAAAACACGAGAAATAAATGACCTTTCCAGAGTCCAAAATGAAAATGGCCTTTTGACTTCTGCGGTAATGAAATCCAAATGCAACGTGAAAAGAATAAATGGATCACTCAGCATATTGGTTTAATCCATTTTAGAAATGAAGGTCTTTCTCACACACAAGGTAAAAGAACTTCTCCCCAACCATTTCAATCAGAACTCCTGGTAGAGCCAATCAACCACACACAAAATAATGAACATGTCACATATTTCCCTGCTCAGCCAATCATACCTTTTATAAACGAAGTGCAGTTACTAACGACAACCAAGAGTGTATACTTGGATGCTGCCACTGGTGCACTAGTTGAGTTTACTCTGCAACACTTCCCCAACTCCACAATTTCCTTGCACTGGTGGCCATCTTACCACCCCCTTCTTGGCTAAATCATGCCCTCAAACTTCAGGAATTTCATTCTGAAACACTCATGTGCTATTAACAAAGCCTCATAGAATCAAATCATAGAATATTAAAGATAGAAAAAAACCTTAGAGGATACACTTGCAGGATAATTTTATGTTGTTATCTATTGATATGTGAGCACACTTCTGGAAACCCATAATTCTGATTTAATCATAGCATTTTACTTTACGGTTGTGTATGCACTGATATGACCTATAATATTCTTTTTGAAAAAGAATGTTCTACACCAAAGTATGAAATCTACTTATCTAGACCAATCATTGTACATTATAGATGGGGAAACTGAGGCTTTTACCTATTCAGAGACTGGGACATACCAACAGGTCCACAGATTCACAGGTAGATAATACAACTCTGTTCCATTCTTCCTATGGCAAAAGGCAAAAACTCAAGTCAAATGGCCTTAAAAGAAAAGGAAGATGTAAATGAGACTCAAAAGTAGTTTTAAAAAAAGATGGATCCAGATGCCCAAAACTGATGTCCAGATGTCCTTTCCTCTTCATCTCTCAGCACTACTCTTCTCCCTGTTGGCTTTATTCCCAAGCAGGCTGTGTCCACAGAGTTGCCCTGGAAACTTCATATTTATATTCCATCAGTCTCCAGTCTAGTGGAAAGAGAGCTTCTCCTTCATATGAGTTTAATCACATTTGAGCCAACATTGAGCCTTGTTTGACTTGAATCATAATACTGAATCAATCACTGTGTGGGGGTAAATAGAATATGTTAATTAGCCTGGCTTACCTTATGTGCTACCCTTTGGGCAAAAGGTAGCATAAGCCCACTTGAACCGCTTGGATGGATTGTAAAGGAAGCTGGTGCTCCTAAAGAAAATTGAGGCTTCATTATCAGAAATGGTAGCAATGAATGTTGAAAAAGCAATAATACAGAAGGGGCACTGCCCTTGGTCTCCTGATTCTCTGTACAGAGATCCCCATTAAGCCATCCTCCACTCTTAAATGAGGGTGGTAGTGACACATTCATGAAAGGCAGAAATGGCAGGAGGCAAATGCAAGAAGCAATCAAATGCCTCACCTTTGCTTTTTCCATTTGTTGCTCTTAAGAAAAGACCCTCCTCATCCCAGGCACCTTCCAAATACCTGGATACCACTTGCTATAAGAAAAGCAGCCAATAAATTAACTTACTTTCTCTTTACAGTGAGTCCTAACTTGTTCTTGGGTCAGCTACTTCCTGCATATTTATTCCCTGGGCACTCAGGTCACACCTCTATTAAATCACTTGCAATCTGACACTACAATTTATCTGTTCTATGTATGCCTATGCACCTCAAGGGCAGATGCTCTTTTATTTATCTCTGTAACAGCACTTACCACAACGGTCATCACATTCCAAATGCTGAATAAATGTGCATTGTTGTGGCAGTAATGATTTAAGGCAGAATTCTCAAATGAGTTCCCCAAACACTATCTTGCCAAATGTTCCACCAAAAAAGGTTCCATGGTCAAATAGATTTTGGAAATACTGTATACTATAAGTCATCTTAGAAATTCATGATTATGGGGCACCTGGGTGGCTCTGTCAGTTAAAGGCCCACTTCAGCTCAGGTCATGATCTCAAGGTTCACAGGTTCGAGCCTCAGGTTGGGATCTGTGCTGACAGTTCAGAGCCTGAAGCTTGCTTCAGATTCTTTGTTTCACTCTATTTCTGCACTTCCCCCACTCATGCTCTGTCTCTCAAAATTAAAAAATTAAAATCTAAAAAAAATTTTTAAAGAAATTCATGATTATTAGGGTATTAGTATATTAGATACTCTGATGTGCCCTTTGTTTAAGAAAAGTGTTTGACTTTGTTTAAAGTTGTTTTCTATATTCATAGTTTATTTTAACCTAAATATTAATATCTAATGAGGTCAATATTCCATGAAGGATTATCTGTGGAAACATTGCTTATTTTCACCTTTTGGAGAAGTATTTTGTTTTGTAGAAGCAATATAAAAAGCGATAATACTTAACTGAAGAAAATAATTCTTTCATTCATGCATTCATTCAGCCAGCCTGCATTTTCTGGGTGCCTACTCCATGCTGGGAAGGGCTCTTGCCTTCTAAGAGTCTATAATCTAGTAAGTAGAAACAGGTATATTTTTAACACTAAGTCATCTTATTCTTATTAGAATTTGAGTAATTCCTTGGGCAAAATGGAGTAGGAGTAAAGGTCAATGTAAGGGTCTGAGCATTCACTGCAGAAATCAAGTGATTACAAGACTCAGGAATGTTGATAGAGAAGTTTGCCAATTGGTGTTAGAAAGAAAGAGAGGGTCTCTTTAGCAAATGGTGCTGGAAAACTGGACAGCAACATGCAGAAGAATGAAACTATACCACTTTTTTACACCATACATAATAACCTCAAAATGGATGAAAGACATAAATGTGAGACAGGAAACCATCAAACCCATGGAGGAGAAAGCAGACAACAACTTCCTTGACCTCAACCACAGCAATTTCTTGCTCAACAAATTTCCAAAGGCAAGAGAATTCAAAGCAAAAATGAACTATTGGAAACTCATCAAGATAAAAAGCTTCTGCACTGCAAAGGAAACAATCAACAAAACTAAAAGGCAACAGACGGAATGGGAAAAGATATTAGCAAATGACATATCAGATAAAGGATTAGTATCCAAAATCTGTAAAGAACTTATCAAACTCAACACCCAAAAAACAAATAATCCAGTGAAGAAATGGGCAGAAGACATGAATAGACACTTTTCCAAAGAAGACATCCAGATGGCCAACCGACACATGAAAAAATGCTCAACATCACTCATCATCAGAGAAATACAAATCACAACCACACTGAGATACCACCTCACACCGTTAAAAGTGGCTAAAATGCACAACTCAGGCAACAACAGATGCTGGCAAGGATGTGGAGAAATGGGAACCATCTTGCACTGTTGCTGGGAATGCA
Source organism: Panthera uncia (assembly GCF_023721935.1). Classification (NCBI taxonomy): domain Eukaryota; kingdom Metazoa; phylum Chordata; class Mammalia; order Carnivora; family Felidae; genus Panthera; species Panthera uncia. Next base: position 24,615,722 of record NC_064818.1, on the reverse strand, counting down.
AACTGGTGCATCTGCTCTGGAAAACCATGTGCACATTCATCAAAAAATTAAAAATAGAACTTCTCTGTGACCCAGCAATAGCACTACTAGTAATTTATCCAAGGGATAAAGGAATGCTGATTCATAGGGGCACATGTACCCCAATGTTTATAGCAGCAGTTTCAACAATAGCCAAATGATGGAAAGAAGCTAAATGTCCATCAACTGATGAATGGATAAAGAAATTGTGGTTTATATATACAATGGAATACTACTTGGCAATGAGAAAGAATGAAATCATGCCATTTGCAGCAATGTGGATGGAACTGGAAAGTATTGTGCTGAAATAAGTCAGTCAGAAAAAGATATATGTTTTCACTCAGATGTGGAACTTGAGAAACTTAATAGAAGACCATGGGGGGAGGGAAGGAGAAAAAAATAGTTACAGAGAGGGAGGGAAGCAAACCATAAGAGACTCTTAAATACAGAGAACAAACTGAGGGTTGATGGGGGGTGGGGTGGGAAAGAGGGGGAAATGGATGATGGGCATTGAAGAGGACCCTTGTTGAGGTGGGCACAGGGTGTTGTATGTAAGGGATGAACCACCCATGGGAATCGATCCCCAAAACCAAGAGCATACTACACACACTGTATGTTAGCCAATTTGACAATAAATTATGCTAATAGAAAAAAAAGAAAGAAAGAGAGAAAGAAAGACAGGAAGGAAGGAAGGAAGGAAGGAAGGAGAGAAGGAAGGAGAGGGGAGGAAGAGTGGAGGAGTGGAGGAAGGGAAGGGAGGAAAAAAAAGAATTGCAATCAGCAATTTACACATACTGCCTTAGAAGCTGCTGGCCAGTTTGTGTTTCTCTTTGCTGTTTCTTCCCTGGGGGACAGCCACCTTCCACAGTTTCAGAAATCTATAATGGAGACCCAGAAACCAGATGGCACTTGGAAACATTGTGAGGATCACAAGGGAAGATAACATGACTTTCGAGCAATCACATTATTATTAAAAAGGCATCTATTTTCTGTCCCTGTTCAGACTCTTAAACTCATTGGCAGTGGAGTCGGGGTTTGATTCATGAAATATTTTAATATAGTATGAAAGGTTTTCACTTAGCTGTTTGGTGTTATAAAACTCTGTAAAGCTCAGTTTCATTTTCCCCGAAGCAGCTTTTCCAGAAAACATTGTGTGTGTGTGTGTGTGTGTGTGTGTGTGTATACACTAAAATTGAAGCCATGCTGCCTTCTCAGATTTTTTTTTAATTTAAGCCCAAGTCAGATCTGTTGCTTTAGTAGAAGTGTTGATGAGAGGTGCTCTGCTGTTTCTTCAGCTAAAATGTTCTAAGTTTGTTTATTAATGCATTTAGTCCTTTCATTTGAACACATTCGCTAAGTGCTTCCTCTGCTCCAGCAGCACCCTTGTGGGGCTGCAAACACAACAGCACAGTCTTGGGCCCAGCTCCTGTCCACACCCCACGATCAAGTGAGAGAGACCCACAATCATAACGTAAGTTGAACCTCTGTGTGTCTAGAAATACAAATAAATGCAGACCTGGGGGAGTTAAGAAAACCTCAAAACATGAGGGACATAGGGGCACCTGGGTAGCTCGGTCGGTTAAGTGTCTGACTCTTGGTTTTATCTCAGGTCATGATCTCATGGTTTTGTGAGTTTGAGCCTTGCATCGGGCTCTGTGCAGGCAGCTTGCAGCCATCTTAGGATTCTCTCTCTCCCCCTCTCTATGCCCCTTCCCCACTCTCGCTGTCTCTGTCTCTCTCAAAATAAACAAAACTTAAATTTTGAGGGTAAAATTTGAAGGACAAGGAATAGTTTAAAAATGTGTTTTTATTGAGGATTCATCTTTGACTATGACTTTAGGAAATTTCATTCTTTTTTCTTTCCTAGAAAGAAGAATGTGAATCTAACATGAATCTCTGCTCTACTTTTCACTCCACTGTGAATTCATTTAATTTCTTCGCATTCCCAGGCCACTGCAGGAATTGTTCTATGTTGGCATATTGGCATGCTTGTCTAACTTGGGCATTTAGGTTTTTCATTCTATTTTGACTTTACTTTTCTTGAACACCATGTAGCGCCAATAAACAAATGCAACTCCTTAAGTGTTTCTGACAGGCTGGCGTGATTGAATCAACTTATGGAAATGCCTTAAGACAAGTTATGTGCTTTTCTCAAAAAAAGTTTCAGGCTTCGCAAGTTAAGCAAGAAAATGTAAACAGGAGGCCTAATATAAGATTGGATTTTATTCACTCTAAGGGAAAATGTAAACCTAGAAAATGACAGTAATTCTCTAAAACTTATGAAATAATTATATTGAGTGTGATACGTAAAGTTAATGGAACTTTAATAAGTTTTAATTGCATAAGTACTAAATTCTTACAGCATAATTTAAAAAAAAATACAGGTAAACAAACAAAAAGAATGAGAAAACTTAAAAATCACCATCATCTCATAGCCCAGATATAACCACCATTAACGTTTCAGAGTCTGCTTTTCCAGACTTTTTTCCATACATTCAGTTATTTAGATAATGATACTTTTAATAAAAATGGGTTCCTATTATGAAAATTGCTTTGTAACCTACTTTTTCTGTTTTATAATTAGTCATAAACATCTTTTACTATCAATAAGTATATTTCCATGCCATCATTTTTAATATATGCATTAGTAACTTAAACAACACAATAATACAGGATTTTGCAATTAGAAAGTAAACATCAACAAATATTATTATGGAACCATCTTTGCATATAATCCCAATTACTGAATTGACATAAATTCCTAGAACTGTTCAGTCAAAAGATATATACATTTGTAAGAATTTTTAGACCCCCTAGTGCCTAATTTTTCTTCAGAAAGTTTCTATCAATAAATCCCCATCGATAGAATATAATAGTGCCACTTTTGACTTTTGCCATCACTGATATGAGGTGTTTTTCCTTGCAATTTGCCAACCTGATAGGCAACAATCTTACTGTTCTAATCTGCCTTTTGTGGATCACTAGCGAAGCTGAATGGGTTTTGTTTTTGTTTTATAGTTTATTAGTTACATTTTTTCTCCTGCGGGTTATCTATTTATGTCCTTTGGAAATGTCTTATATAAAGTTATACACTTGCAAAGGAGTTATGTGCTTTATAAATTTCATCAATAAAATATTGTGCCAAAGGGATTAAGTAATCACGTTCATGTATATATTATTTTAGATAAAATATTAAGTGGGCCCTTTTTAAAATTTTTTTTTTGCCGTTTACTTAAGTGGGCCTTTTTGGATAATGTCTTTCCTCATTGCCCTGCTTGGGCTTTGACCCCACATAAAGATTCCTTACTCACCCAATGAAGGTGCCAACACTCTGGGCCAGGTGACCTTTCACAAAGAATTTACCAGCTTGAACACCAACATCATGGCCAGACTGCCTCTCACACGGGCATCCTACTCACCACACTCGCACTAACACCCTGACCTCCTACGTGAGACTGATAACATCCCGGGGCTGTCCTCGCATACAGACCTCTCTGTTTTCTCTGCACGTTTTTTAACACCCTGTGCTGGGCCACCACCTCCTAGGATGGATGCCGTCCTTACATAGATTGGGTCCCTCTCACTCCACCCTCTAGATGTGGACACATCCCTTTCTTGGCTGCTTCTAATTACTTTTGGACTGAACCACTCAAGGAGAAAAGAAAGAGAAACAAAGAGAGATGGGGAGACGAAAAACATGAGGGAAACTGCATTTTAATAAAAATGAATTTATAGAATTCTGAGACTGATGTTTTATCACTTATAAACGCACCTTCCCTTACACATTGAAAATGTTCTTAATTTTATGAATCAAAAAAAGTCATGTTTATTTTTCCCTTTTAAAAAATGAGGTAGTTGGATATTGAGAAACATCAAACTTTATATTCACTAGGAGAGGTAAAAAAAAAAAAAAGGGACTCTGAATGATTTGTCTACGCAAGGCAAGCGGATTACATAAGACATAGATCTTTTGTGCCTGTGGCCAATTTACTAAATCTTTCTAATTCTAAGAAGTGTCTACATTATGCAATTATTCATATTCTCTAGCCTTTCTCTGGATCACTGCTCCCCTTTGAGAATCTAATGAAAAGTATAGCTCTTCTCAGAAAAAGGCACATACTGAATCAGACATGCACACACAACTTGCATTCAAATTCACAATGTTCTCTATAGAATATTTGACCTCTAGGTCAAGGACAGAAATAAGTGTTTCAATAACATCGGTGTTTGCCCACATAAACATGACGCCAGCATCCAGTCTTTGCAACTAGACCAACCTGGGCTTAAGAACAAGCCCTATCACCTGCCTAAATTTGGCCTTCACTTCTCTGAGCCTCATTCACAAAAATGGTGATAATAACTACCTCTCTTTAGGCTATTGTGAGAATTTGAGTTTATGCAGGAAACTGAGACATACTCACAGTGGTTGTAGGAGTTAAATTTTACTACGTGACTATTTGAGTTTGTGTAAAAACCAGTGTCACACTCAGAGTGTTTGTATGAGTTGATTTCTACCATGTGACTCTTTGGAACCATCTGGATATTTTATAGAATGGTTCAGCTTCGCACTAAATGCTTAGTGCCATCCGGGAGAAGAGGTTTTGAAAATTCAAGTTCATTCAGCTCCTATCTTTTGGTTCTGTTGGTAAGAAGATATTTTCTTTGTGATAATTCTTGACTGTAAAGGAAACAATAGTGCTACATACATGTTAACTCCCTCATTAAGATCAGAGATTCCAACCTAAAATGCCTTCGGATGTCCTCCAGGAGAATGAATCGCGTCAGACAGAATTAACAGAAATGGGTGAAGGCAGTAGAAATTCTCCTAAAAGTAGAAGCCGTGTCTCAGCTCTGGACCAGTGCTTCAGTGGAAGACAGTTGGACCTAAGTTACTAAATTGTAGACATTTTTCGGAGAAGTCAGAAATGTGGGTTTTTTTCTTATAATTTGATGCATATCTCTATTTTTTTCTGAACCAGGTCAGGATCCAGCGAGTTCCATAATCTGTACTCCTACACACGTTGTCTCCCAAATGAGTCTTTGAAAACATGATTCTGTGGCAATTTTTTTTCTTGTTAATATATTAGTCAAACATATCATCTGATTGTTGTTTGACTCAGTATTTCTTTGATTGCTAGTGAAGTTAAAGTGTTTTTCTAACGCTGCTGCTCATTTATATTTCTTTTGTCTTTGCTTCACGTCTTTCTAGTATAAATCTAACTGTAATTTAACTGTTTGTTTTTCTCTATATAGATTTTTCCCACTTTCAACTTTAGGAAAATTTTTCTGCCTTAGAAAATATATTGCTATTTTGTTTTGTAATACAAGCTACCTACAAAAAGTCCCCATTCAGAACAAGCAACACAATAAGGGCATCAAAGGGCAGTTGCAAGGAAATCAAATCTTTTACAGGAGGAGTATATAATGCCAAGTGTAATGCTCTTTCCTCCCCCACCCCCCAAATAAACAAACAAATAAATGGAGCGTTAAGCTGAATATGTATAATTGAAGCAAGTTAAAAAACATAAAGTGCAAATTGAGCAAATAGCTTCAGGGGACATGTATTTATTCATGACCGTTAGTGTTACGAGCCATAAATCTACTTAATTAGATTTAATTACAACACTGCTCAAGACAACCCAGAGATTATAAAATCTGAGAGTGACATTCTATATTTTGCTAGAGGGATTGTCTGTTCATGCAAATAACTGACATGTCTTCACTCAAAAGGACTAATTGAATGAATTGTTGAGGACTATATGGCTAATGAGGGAAGTGAGAAAATAAAAACAGTTCTGCATTCTTCGAATTTCAAAGATCTTTAACCCCTTTATTCCTCTGGGATCTTTGACTCACCAGGCAAAGTAGAGTAAAATAATGTAGCAATGGAGAAGGGGAAACACTGAAGATCATCATGCTTCTGAAACTTACAGCAAAATTAACTACTGTCTTCCTCGTTGATACTCCCATATGTATCTGCCTGTTGTGTTACAATGTATCTCTACCAAGGTCTTTTCCCCTACAGAGCCGAGCTCATTGAGGGTCAGGACCCAGTGTGCTTCAACATCTCATTCCTAATGTCTGTAATAGTCCCTGCTACATGAGAGATGGCCAGAGAAGGTGTGGAATATAGGAATATTAAGGACTAGAAAAACATTAAAATGGCAACAATAGGAGCCTTCATTTTGGTTATCGTTTCTCATTTTAAAAATACAGATCGCACCTTTAGTCATGTGTCCTAAAACCAAAGCCTAGCCTTGCCCATTTCAGGATATGTCCCTCACACTGATGATAGCTCTATAAAATTCCTTTCCTTTATCACCGTCCATTGACAAGGACACCTGAAAGAGGACAGCTTTGGGGATTGAGATGCTAACAATAAATATCAGATCCAGATACACAAAGTAGCCATAAGACACTCAACTCTCCAGTCACTACTTTATGTTACTATTGTGAGAGATAAGCAAGGGACCTTGTCTGTTTGCTCATATGATGGGATATATGAAACGTACTGACTAGTCTGTTTCTCTAAATGATCGTCCAGGGCAGGGTATAGATTAATTCCCTCAAACATTTTGACAATTCCAGTATGCTGCTGCATACACATTTAGCTGTTACCCCCAAATATATATGTAACCTCCCCAGCGTGTGTGTGTGTATACATATATATATTTATATACATATAAATATATATATGTATTAGTTGCTCTGTTCATACATCGTGCAGGTAGGAACTGAGCACCTGCTACTCCAGCACTCTGTTAATTTCTGATTACTGTCATTTCTTTTTTTTAGTGTTTTATTTTATTTTTGAGAGAGAAAGTGCTCATACAAGTGGTTAGGGGTAGAGAGAAAGGGAGACAGAGGACCAGAAAAGGGTTCTTCGTGGACAGCAGAGAGCCTGATGTGGGACTTGAACTCGGAATGGTGAGATCACAACCTGAGCCAAAGTCAGAGGCTTAACCGACTAAACCACCCAGGCACACCTAATTACTGTCATTTCTAAGGTCTCCAAGTGACATTGCAGAACCAAGAGTCAAAAGTAATAAGCCAATATTTCCCAAGCTTTTGCACATCATAACATACATAGAAGGTACAAGAACTATCAAATGGCAGATGAGGCTGCTACTGGCCACTCCTGCCTAGCTTAGGTAAAAGAAATGAGGTGATGGGGAGCCTGAGTGGCTCAGTTGGTTATGCGTCCGACTTCAGCTCAGGTCATGATCGCACGGTCGGTGGGTTTGAGCCCCACATTGGGGCCTGTGCTGACAGTTCAGAGCCTGGAGCCTGCTTTAGATTCTGTGTCTCCCTCTGTCTCTCTGCCCACCCCTTGCCTCTCTCTCTCTGTCTCTCTCTCAAAAATAAACATAAAGAAATTAAAAAAAGGAATGAGGTGTACCTGTGTAGCTGCATAAGGCAGATGCAACTTCACAGGACAAACTTTAGACTGAGACTAAAGTCTATACCAAGGTCCTATCTGTCTAGCTCCAGGTAAACATAGTCAAATTCAGTGATACCTCAATTAGGGATAAAGCATACACTTCCCCTGCTCTCCCCTTTCTTCACCCTGAGGTTGATGCTCTGGGGGCTTATATGCTGCTAGGATATCTGGGGGTATGTAAGGAGAAATAAAAATTAGAAACAATAAACTTACTTCTCCCTACTAAAAATAAAGACACTTTTCTTAGAGCACTTTCTGTTATAAACTTGTAATTATAAATGCATGCAAATCTTTAAACACACACACACACACACACACACACACACACACACATCATGCTGGGAATGTCTTTCTTGAGGACCTGGGAACCCTCCCTTTAAAATGTAAATATCAAGTGGAAGACTGCCAATATCTCCCAGTTTGTGTGGGAGGGGAGGGGGCTAGCTTCCATAGGTACCTGGCTCCAGTTGCAGAACTATCTTCCATCATAAAAAGATGAAAACTGTTAATTTTCCTTTGTGTAAAGCTAATAAGCTAACACAGATGATAATTCCAATTACCAGGCAAATTTAGGATGAACTACGTGTGACTAGTAATCATTTATCTTGAGAACATACTGGTAATGGGTTGTACCTGCCTGCCTATATAAAAAAGTAAGATTTCTATTTTTGCAATCCCTTAGCAGATTGCCTGCAAAACTAGCAGATTCTAGTTTAATGCTTATTCAAAAATCGTCTTATTTCTCTACTCCTACTTTGTGCAGAAGTTTTCTGGGTTGCGAGAAGATTTTGTTTTTAATTATATTTCCCCAACAGGGAAGAGTCATATGCTCATCCATCTTTGTCTTGGTTCTAGCTGCTGTCTTCATGCAGATGGTATTTTTTTTCACCTGACACTTAAATATGTCCCATGCCATGCTGTCAGTATCCTGGGGTATAGATAGGTCATCATCTCATTCCTGGTGGGACTGCTCAAGCTGCCTTTATTATCATGTCTTGACTACCAGCCCTTTGCAAGCTTAAGATCTCTGTCTCTCCCAGTCAATGTTCACATGAGCTCAAAGAGCTATGGATAATTTTTGATGTTCCCACACTCTGGGAAATTTATAGACAGTGTCTGACCTCCACATGCCTGGACACACTACATTTGGTATTTCTGTGCTCTGTTCCACCATGATGGCTTGAAAAGCTCTTCTGTGAGGTTCACCTTTTCCTGGGTCTTATCTACCTCAGAGATGCCCAAATTCTCACATGTCTACTATCAAGATCCAGCTCAGGCTGGAGTGAGGAGGCAGGGCATGGAGCTCCCTCATTTCTTTCCAAACTCTCTTCTCCTCTCCTCTCCATCACTGAGGGCTTCTTATCTTGTGTGGAGAAAGGGACAGATAAAAAAACTGTTCTGCCTTATTGTAGCTTCTTTGAAATATTTTTCTGACTTACCTTGCAATCACGCCTTTTAAGCTTCTAAAATAAGAACTCTAACATATTTGTTCTCTATTTCCATGGTGCCTAGACAATGGGCAAGGTCCTTAAAGTCGTTATAAGTGAGGCATACAGGTATGAAAAATATCTATCACAACTCAAGGTATTATCCATTGCATATGCGATTGACAGAAAAGTCTAAACCTCTCTCTAAAATTCTCTCAAATGAATATCAAGTCCTACTCATAAAATAAATAATCCGACTGAATTTCTTCTGTCTTACAGCACTTATACAATGGCCCTTTACATATGGCTCAAGTCTCAAATAACTTCTTTTTATTCTCCACAAAGAAAGAGTACAGACTCAATGTGTTTCCCATGTTTGAAGTTTTTTTAAAAAACAGCTCACCTTAATAGAAGCAAGGACACTACCATACCACTGGAAGGCCTAAAAAAATCAACTGCAGACCCATCGTGAGGACTAAAGAATTAAATCAATAAGATAAAGAGATCTCCTGGCCTGAAGACTAAATAATATGATGAAAAACCTGCAAGCTAATGAAAATTGATACATGTTCATCTCTGTATAGAAAAACCCAATATATTCAGAGCTCCTCTAACTTACCACCTAACAAAATGTATTGCAAAATGTACATCAACAGAGGTGAGATATGCTAAGGAGCATGACTGTCAGGGAGCACCTTGCTCAGGCCATTCCCTGACACTCCGTCATCCCTACGACTCCCGCTGTTCACGGCATACGTAGTACATTCTCGCATGTGGAAAGTGACCAAGCCGTTTGACAGGAGGCACAGTGTGTACCAAGTCAGACTACTCATCTTCTGAACCTGTATCTGTCTTTCAATGGTCTACAGGAGCTTTTCCAGGATTAGGGAATAATGAATTCCCTAATATACGTAATGACCATTGTTTAAAAACAAAACGAAACAAAAAACAGTGACAAGATACTGTATGTGAAGCTAGGAAAAAGAAGCCAGACAATCTGCAGTATGCCCCCATGAGAATTTTGCAAAAATTAGTCAGACAGATATTGAAAAGTTAGAGAACAACTGATTAGTAGTTTTATTTGGCTTATCTCAAGACAGAGAGAAATACGGTGGAATGTGTAGTATTAATTGGATTCTTTCCAAAATACTTATGTTCATTTTGTATGAACTACTAGAAGGTCTCTGAAAACAGGCAGGGCTCTTTCTTGGGAGCAAGAAATAAGCAAGCAGTGGATATTTGATAAGTCATTTTCTTTTCTGACTATTCATTTAGCAAATGCATACTAAGAACCTGTGTTTAAGATACTGAAGATATGGGGTGCCTGGGTAACTCAGTTGGTTAAGCATCAGACTTTTGATTTCAGCTCAGGCCATGACTCAGGTTTGTGAGTTCAAGCTGGTGCCCAGCTCTGCGCTGACAGTGTGGAGACAGCTTGGGATTCTCTCTCTCCCTCTCTCTCTGCCCCTCCCCCGCTCACATGCATGCACGCTCTCTCTCTCTCCAGATAAATAAATAACATCTAAAAAAAGATACTGAAAATACATTTAAGTTAAAAAAAAACACTATTCCTAAGGATCTTCTAATCTACAAGGAAATGTATGCATGTGTTTTTCAATCGGAAAGAGAAAACACATGCACCTGGCTTCTATCAACTTAGCTGAGCTGGAAACAAAATCTGCAGCGTTCCTCTCCCTGATTCCAGACAATGGCTGGGCACAAGGGAATCCCTGTGCGAGCAGAAGGCAGACGTGAGGCAGCAGCGGTTCTGATGGGAAGGTGAGCCCAGGACGCTCAGCTCACGCAGCCCCTGGGTTCTCAATGCCTCAGCCGCTCACAAGATCTCCTCGTCCTCCAGCTCCAAGTCCTGAGCCAGCTGAGCGTGTGGCTCCTCATGAAGGATTCCAGCTCCTTCCATGGATCACTTTCAAGTTCAAAGTCAGTAAAAGACAAGGGGTACCAGCTACTCTGTGCTTGAACACCCTCCACCTTTACCTTCAGCTCCTCTTCCCAGCTGCCGCAATTCCAGAACACAGGGTGACTTTAGATCACCAAAGAGCAGCGCAGTCTCCAGGGACTTTTTCATCAGCTGCTACCATTGCTTTCAGTTTCATCCCCATAATAAAGCCCTTATCTCCTCTAAGGAATATGGTGGTTCCGCTTTTCTTCTGAACTGTAACTGGGCAGCCAAGATGATCAAAAATTAAGGTATTTGTCAAATAAGCCCCAGATTTTATAAAAGAAAGAATTTTAAATATAATTGGAGTTCCCTATATTGTCCTTCCCAGTCTCACTTTCTTTCTCCTTCTCTAGAAACAACTATGATTTTTCCATTGGATATTCTTTCCTGCTTTGTCAAAGATTAGTTGGCCATACATTTGTCGGCCCAATTCTGGCGTGTCTATTCTATTCCATTGGTCTATGTGTCTGTTTTTGTACCAATACCATTCTGTCTTGATGATTACAGCTTTGTAGTAGAGGCTAAAGTCTGGGATTGTGATGCCTCCTGCTTTGGTCTTCTTCTTCAAAATTACTTTGGCTATTCGGGGTCTTTTGTGGTTCCATACAAATTTTAGGATTGCTTGTTCTAGCTTCGAGAGGAATGCTGGTGCAATTTTGATTGGGGTTGCACTGAATGTGTAGATAGCTTTGGGTAGTATTGACATTTTAACAATACTTATTCTTCCAGTGCATGAGCATGGAATGTTTTTCCATTTCTTTGTATCTTCTTGAATTTCCTTCATAAGCTTTCTATAGTTTTCAGCATACAGATCTTTTACATCTTTGGTTAGGTTTATTCCTAGGTATTTTATGGTTCTTGGTGAAATTATGAATGGTATCAGTTTTTTTATTTCTCTTTCTGTTGCTTCATTATTGGTGTGTAAAAATGCAACTGATTTCTGTACATTGATTTTGTATCCTGCGACTTTGCTGAATTCATGTATCAGTTCTAGCAGACTTTTGGTGGAGTCTATCAGGTTTTCTATGTACAGTATCATGTCATCTGCAAAAAAGTGAAAGCTTGACTTCATCTTTGCCAATTTTGATGCTTTTGATTTCCTTTTGTTGTCTGACTGCTGATGCTAGCACTTCCAACACTATGTTAAACAACAGCGGTGAGAGTGGACATCCCTGTCGTGTTCCTGATCTCAGGGAGAAAGCTCTCAGTTTTTCCCCATTGAGGATGATATTGGCTGTGGGCTTTTCATAAATGGCCTTTATGATGTTTAAGTGTGTTCCTTCTATCCCGACTTTCTCGAGGGTTTTTATAAAGAATGGATGCTGTATTTTGTCAAATGCTTTTTCTGCATCGATTGACAGGATCATATGGTTATCTTTTCTTTTATTAATGTGATGTATCACATTGATTGATCTGCAAATATTGAACCAGCCCTGCAGCCCAGGAATGAATCCCACTTGATCATGGTGAATAATTCTTTTTATATGCTGTTGAATTTGATTTGCTAGTATCTTGTTGAGAATTTTTGCATCCATATTCATCAGGGATATTGGCCTGTAGTTCTCTTTTTCTCCTGGGTCTCTGTCTGGTTTGGGAATCAAAGTAATGCTGGCTTCATAGAATGAGTCTGGAAGTTTTCCTTCCCTTTCTATTTTTTGGAACAGCTTGAGAAGGAAAGGACAGTCTTTTTAACATATGGTGCTGGGAGAACTGGACAGCAACATGCAGAATGAAACTAGACCACTTTCTTACACCATTCACAAAAATAAACTCAAAATGGATGAAGGACCTGAATGTGAGACAGGAAACCATCAAAACACTAGAGGAGAAAGCGGGAAAAGACCTCTCTGACCTCAGCCGCAGCAATTTCTTACCTGACGCATCTCCAAAGGCAAGGGAATTAAAAGCAAAAATGAACTATTGGGACCTCATGAAGACAAAAAGCTTCTGCACTGCAAATAAAACAATCAACAAAACTAAAAGGCAACAGTTGGAATGGGAAAAGATATTTGCAAATGACATAACCAATAAAGGATTAGTATCCAAAATCTATAAAGAACTCACCAAAGTCCACACCCGAAAAACAAATAATCCAGTGAAGAAATGGGCAGAAGACATGAATAGACACTTTTCCAAAGAAGACATCCCGATGGCCAACAGGCACATGAAAAGATGTTCAGTGTCACTCCTCATCAGGGAAATACAGATCAAAACCACACTGAGATACCACCTCACACAAGTCAGCATGGCTAAAATGAACAAATCAGACTGTAGATGCTGGCGAGGGTGCAAACTGGTGCAGCCGCTATGGAAAACAGTGTGGAGGTTCCTCAAAAAATTAAAAATAGATCTACCCTATCACCCAGCAATAGCACTGCTAGGAATCCCAAGGGATACAGGAGTGCTGATGCATAGGGGCACTTGTACCCCAATGTTTATAGCAGCACTTTCAACAATAGCCAAATGATGGAAAGAGCCTAAATGTCCATCAACTGATGAATGGATAAAGACATTGTGGTTTGGATACACAATGGAATACTATTTGGCAAAGAGAAAGAATGAAATCTGGCCATTTGTAGCAACGTGGATGGAACTGGAGGGTATTTTGCTATGTGAAATAAGTCAGGCAGAGAAAGAGAGATACCATATGTTTTCACTCTTATATGGATCCTGAGAAACTCAACAGAAGACCAGTGGGGAGGGGAAGGGGAAAAAAAGCTACAGAGAGGGAAGGAGGCAAACCATAAGAGACTCTTAAATACTGAGAACAAACTGACGGTTAATGGGGGGTGGGAGGGAGGGGAAAGTGGGTGATGGGCATTGAGGAGGGCACATGTTGGGATGAGCACTGTGTGTTGTATGGAAACCAATCTGACAAAAAATTATTAAAAAGAAAAAGGAAACAAGTATGATTTTGATGTCTATGTTTCAGGCTATGTATGTTATGCTTTTACTATTCATAGACAACATACATGACTTGGGGTTGCTTTGAAATTGTATGTAAGTGGTAAATATATTATTTCACAGCTTCGTTTGTAAACTTATTATGTTTAAGACCCATAAGCTGGTTCTAGTTCATATGTTTATCTCCTGTGTAATGCATCCAATGAATATACCATATTGTTTCTATTTTTTTTTTCTACAAATTTACTGCAGTGATACTTTGTTTCTTTTATCTGGATCACACATACTAGAAAGTACACAAATCTTAAGTTTTCAGTGCAATAAATTTTTACTTATATGTACACTCATGTAAGTACTACCCAGAAGAAGATATGGAAAATTTCCAACACCTCAGTAGGCACCCTCTCAGCAGTCTCCCAAAGATAACCACGTGTTTGGTTAGTTTTGTATCCTTTAAACTTCATATAAATGGAGTCCCACAGTTCATACTCCTTTGTATCTGGCTTTTTTTCCTCATCACTATGTCCCCATATGAAATTAATCTACATAGTAAGTAGTAAGAGCTACAATACAATGTCCCTCATTCGTGCAGTGTAGTGTGAACTGTAACAAAATACTATAGATTGCATAGCCATTCCACTATTGATGACAGATTGGTTCGTTTGGAGCTGTTATGTATAAGGCTGCAGGATATTCTAGTAGTAGATTGATGAACCATAAAAATTGGAGTTTTAAGGTAAAAAATAGATGAATCTGAAATTAAAGATGGTAAGTATGCATCTTGTGATCATAAAAGCACCCATTTATCTTCATTATTGGAGCAACCATGAAGGTCTACCACTCAGATCACCATTCAAGAAAGAAGTTGCCATTCAACTATGAGGAGTATGGTCAACTGAGAGCAACCAGCTGGTGGTATTTTGGGTTCCATCTCAGCTTTTGAGCTGAGGACATATTCTTCCAGAGTCTGGAAGTCTGGAGTCTCCAGAGAATGCCTAAGCAGGGCAGAGTTACTGGGGCCTGAACATTTCTGCCAGATGCTGAAATTCTGTTGGATTTCTCTCATGAGTAATCTTTACTCTGGAGTCCTTCATTGAGTTGGTCCAGACTGTCAGGTAAGCTTCACAGTATGGAGATTTCTCGTGCCCAATTCTGATCCTTCCCCTTTTACCATTCACAACCCATTACATTCCGATAAACCTCTTGTAATCCTAGCTTGATCTGCTGTCCAAAGGACTCAACTGACATAGTTAGTACCAAGCACAGTCCAAGAAATCAGGTAGTAAAATTAGGTTTTGAGGCTGGATTGCTTACCATCCAACTGGCAATAATAATTGGATGGTATGTGGGCACCAAGCGTCCATGGCACAAGATACTGTATTAATTGCTTAAACTTTTAACAGTGGTGACCTAGGGAAGTATTCTAGTGTAAGGCACCACACTTGTTGGTGCCTTGGCATCGGGGAAGTAAGAGGGACCAACGGAAACAAAGACTGTGGAATCTGCTGGCCATCACTAAGTTGCATTGTTGCCCTGCAGACAGATGATAAAAGCTATGAAGGATGTAATGAAAACTATAAAGATGAATTACCTATTGTGTTACCTCCTAAAAGACCCTTATCTTCTGTCATGAAAGAGCTAAAGATCAAACTGAGGATTTAGTATTTAAAGCTATAAATTTTCAAAAATAATTAATGTTAAACTGAAGCACGTCTGTTTTGCCAAGTCCTGCCCCAAGAAATCTGTGGCCTCAGTATATGGAATGGACACATTTAGATGGATGTCCCTGAAGATTTTGGCTCTCCAGCTCATGTAAATCTTCAGAGCCTACAGGGATTGCACACCCTCTCTCTGTTAAGCATTCTAATTATTCTACATCTTAGGCAATATTTAGTGATAAAATCAGACTTAAAAGTTTCACCAAAAAAATGAAGGATGTAAAATAGTATCTCTGATAAGTTGCCTTTTCCTTTACCTTTATTTATTTTATTTACCTTTATTTAGCCTACTATCCATTAATTATATCACCATAGCTTTTCCTTATTTTTAATTTTTTAATTCTCTTTCTCACACTGAAACGTGGGGTTCTTTCAATATTCTGGAAACTAATTATTTGTAGGTTAAACCTTGAAAATATCTTCTCCCAGAGTGTGGCTTGTCTCTTTTTAATGGTTTCACTTCAGGCAAAAAATTTTGAACTGTAATTGAATTTATTAATCTCACCATCTTTCTTTTTTTTTTTAATTTTTTTTTAAGATTTATTTTATTTTTGAGACAGAGAGAGACAGAGCATGAATGGGGGAGGGTCAGAGAGAGGGAGACACAGAATCTGAAACAGGCTCCAGGCTCTGGGCTGTCAGCACAGAGCCCGACGCGGGGCTTGAACTCACGGACCGCGAGATCATGACCTGAGCCGAAGTCGGCCGCTTAACCGACTGAGCCACCCAGGCGCCCCAATCTCACCATCTTTCAACTGTAGGTTTGGAGGGTTATTTAAGAAACCTTTCCCTAATCTGGCACCGTAAAGATGTGTTCCTATATTCTCTTCTAAGAGTTTTAAGTTTTGCTTTTTATATTTATGCCCTTAATATGCTTGAAGCTTATTTTTCCATGTGGTGTGCAGTAAGGAACCCCTTTAAACTCTATTTTTCCCGTGTAGATAACCAATTGTCTCAGCACAGCTTGCTGTATAGTCTCTTCTCCCTAGTCTTCAAACCCACAGTTGGATTATTATAGTTGTTGGATCATGCTAGCAAGGAGTTAAGAGGAAAAGAGAAATCAAAAATCTAGCCATTCACTTTTTACCTCATTTCCCATAAATCCTCGTACTCCGTGATTTATATCCAGATACTTATTTTATTGATTTGATGTTGACTTTATTTATTTTTTATTTTCAAAATCTTCCACCAAACAGAAAATGTGTGAAAGATGGGAGCAATGTGCCCTTATACGCCCTTCGCTCAGACTGGCCAACTGTTGATACCTGCCATGTTTGCATCTTACAGATACAGAGAGATCTACTATACATTTGATGAGTTTTCCATCAGTACAAGCCAACATTTCTGGTTGTCCACTTGGTGCTCCGTCCTCAAGTTGGCTGTGATACCTCCTTTCCTCAGTTTATACACCAAACTGCCAAAGTGATGGAGAAAGTAGTGAAATAGTTGGGCTAAAATTTTCTAGTGAATTAGTAGTGAGTAGTTTGTCAAACTGAGATCCATAAATTGAAGATGCCGGGAAACAGATACGTGTTTTTGTGCTGCTACCGGACTGTTCGAAAGGAAGTTGTCGCCATAACACTTCACTCCTCAAAACTTCAACATGTTCTGTCCTGAGAATTAGGACGTTATTCAAAATAAGCACGATCTCTGTATCATACACAGAAAACAGAACTTCTACACAAGATACTATCTTATAGGCAGTCTTCATTCAAATTCACTAATTACCCCATAAAGCCTGTTGTATCTATTTTTAATTTGGATCCAGGGTCCAATTTTGGAATTTCAGAGAAGAATTCAAGACTATTCATTCTCCTGTCCTTGCATTTAGCCCTAGCCCTGTGACTTTCTGCAACTAGTAAACTTTTAGAAGACCAGAAGCAAACAGGGCTTTGAACTGTACTTGCTTGTATGTTTCCATCATTACCATGAAAAGAGCTTCCCTAACACAGGAGCTATACCTTTAGCTAGTACTCTCAAGTAACCACACACAGAGTGTTACTACCCTGCTGACATACATTCATGAGCAAAATACATGTCTATCATTGTATGCCACTAAGATTTTGTACTTGACTGTTATGCCACAAAAACTAAGATATGCATCAATAAAATATCCACAAAAAATTGATTTATTATGTCTTTCGGTGGTCTTTAATTTTAAAGCATTCTCCTCTCCATCCCCTTCCTCACCATACACTCCCCCCTTTTATTTCTTTCAGGTCACTGATATTTTTTGAAGAGTCCATGCCAGTTGTCATGTAGGGTAGTCCACAATCTGGATATGTCTCATCATTTCTTCAGGTTGAATGCTTTTGCCAAGAATACTGCATTAGTTTAGGGGCACTTGTACCCCAATGTTTATAGCAGCACTTTCAACAAAAGCCAAATTATGAAAAGAGCCTAAATGTCCATCAACTGATGAAGGGATAAAGAAATTGTGGTTTATATACACAATGGAATACTACGTGGCAATGAGAAAGAATGAAATAGGGCCTTTTGTAGCAACGTGGATGGAACTGAAGGGTGTTATGCTAAGTGAAATAAGCCATACAGAGAAAGACAGATACCATATGTTTTCACTCTTATGTGATCCTGAGAAACTTAACAGAAGACTGTGGGAGAGGGGAAGGAAAAAAAAGAAGTTAAGAGAGAGAGAGCCAAACCATAAGAAACTCTTAAAAACTGAGAACAAACTGAGGGTTGATGGGGGGGTGGGAGGGAGGGGAGTGTGGGTGATGGGTATTGAGAAGGGCACCTGTTGGGATGAGCACTAGGTGTTGTATGGAAACCAATCTGACAATAAATATCATATTTAAAAAAAAAGAATACTGCATTAGTGAGATTGTATATTTCCCATGGTATTACATAATATTACATGGTAAGCCACATCAGATCAGTTTGTTCGATTTCTAACAATGTAAGGTTTGGTCATTTGGTTTAGGAAATGTTTGTCTTATTTCTGCATTTTAGTGGCATTTATATCTCTTTGTGTTTAATAAATAATCTGTGTGGTGATACTTTTAAAATACTTCTAAAATATGTGAATATCTTGTCCTTTTACAAAATTAGCCACCATTAATAGTCCTTGCCTGAATCAATTTTTATATCTTTTGCCTAAATCAATCAATGTTTACACTCATTAGTTGTCTAAACATGGTGACTTTTAAAATTCTATAGTGATTTCTATAGTTATTAACTGGTACTTCTTTATAAAGAATTTCTTGGGGCACCTGGATGGGTCAGTCATTTAAGCATCTGACTCTTGATTTCAGCTCAGGTCGTGATCTCACGGTAGTGAGATTGAGCCCAGTGTGGGACTCCACACTGAGTGTAGAGCTTTCTTGGGATTTTCTCTCTCTCCCCCCATCTGCCCCTCCCCCACTTGTGCTCTGGCTCACTCTTTCTCTCTAAAAAAATTAAGAAATAATGTTCTTTCCATTTATATTTTATTAACTATGAACTCATGGATTATTTTGTGTGTCAATGGGTTATAATCCACTAATACTATTATTCTGGTGGTTGGGTGGGGAGTGTTCATAGTGTCCCAAATTTGACCAGTGGAAGCCCTGTCAAATCCTTTAGTATCTTCTTATTTTATCAGTCTCCTGTAGGCAAGTATGGGCAATGTTTTTAAATTTTCACCTATTGAAAAAACAGAACTGTAAGAACTATAAGAACTTCATGAATATGTTGTTGAGTACATTCATAGAAGCAGAGTTGCAAAGTCAAATGGTAACTAAATACAGTAAAACCTTGGATTGCGACTAACTTGTTCTGCGAGTGTTCCACAAGACGAGTAAAGATTTCTAATAAATTTTAACTTGATAAACCAGTGATGTCTTGCAATACAAGTTATACGTGGCACTGAATGCCACATGATCACAAGTGAGCCAATGGTTTCTTTCTCTCCCTCTCTCTCTCTCTCTCTCTCTCTCTCTCACTGTGGGATTGTGGGTGATCATCTCCCATGCTTGGATGTTCAGTCTCAGGCTATGGTGTTTGGCAGAAATCAGTGATTTTGCAAAATATTGGAAGGTGCCCACAACTGGCACTAGCATATTTTTTTGTCACTTCAAAGTAACTATAGACAATCCTTTGCTTTTTCACACAAGAGTAAGCTTTAAGAATGCTTTGCTTCATTCTAGGTCAGGCTGCCTGCAAATATAGACCCTTTCCTCTGCTGTCTTACTGCCAGTTACATTAAATACAGTATACGACCAGAGTTTATTAATACTGTACTGTAGTCAACATGCATGCGAGCATATACAATGGCTCCCATGTGGGAAAAGGTTGAAAAGAAAGGTGGTAGGAAAGAGAGGATTAGGGGGAAAGATAAGAAGGAAATCATCAAGAAGTACGAACAAGGTGTGCAAGTGGCCAAAGATGAAAGATTTTATAAGACATCCACATCTGCATCTGATCTGCAGAGGAAGGGGAGAAAGAGGTGAGGAATCCCTCACTTCAAATGGGATTAGAGAGATGTGTAAAAGGTGAGAAACAGTGCAAAATTTTGTAGAAAAGCACCACCGAAATAAGCTGTAGCAGTGCAAGAGATGAATCTGTTTAACGACAATGCCATGTCACATTTCTGCTAAGTCCTCAAAAGGAGGTGAAAGCAAGTGTCATTGGATAAGTTCCTTGTTAAATTGCATGAAAAAAGATTCTACTGCGCTAATACCAATGAATCCCTTAGTGATAGTGAAAGTCGTCCTACACAATAACCCTCCTCTCTCTTGTCTCCCTCACATCAGCCACAAAGGTTTTGAAGGGTAAGTGCAAGTTAATTTGCTTACTTTTCTTTATATTTTGTATCTTCTTTATTATGTGGTATTATGTTACAGTGTTATAATCATTTTTATATGAATATTTTTGAGTTTCCATTTTTTCTTATGGGGAAATTCACTTTGATATACAAGTGCTTTGGCTTACAAACATGTTTCAGGACAAATTATGCTCAAACACCAAGGTTTTACTGTATATCGTTTTGCTAGATATTCCTCAAATATCCTTATTAGAGATTGTGTCAGTCACAGTCCAGTCAGGAGACAGAAGCACATAATAATCTGAAAAGAAAGAAAGTTTAATATAATGAATTATTAACTAGCAATAGGTGATTACAGTGACAGTAGATTGGCTACTATGGAGTAAAGAAAAGCCTAAAGAATATAGAAACGTTGAATACAGGGAAAAACTACTATCCCTGAAGCTAAAGCAAAGTACAAAAGGAAGAAAAATATCTGAGGTTCCCACCCCCATACAAAATGTAAGTAAGTGAATGAACAAATGAACAAGTGAATGAATACGTACATACACACACACATACACACACACACATACATACATATGTAAAATGCCCTTTTGCTCAAAACTTTCCCAATAAGAGGTAAGCTTTTGAATTGTTGTGAATCTTATTAACAAGAAATGGTATTACACTATATCCTTTCATTTATCTTATGAGTAAAGTTGAACTTTTGTGTATGTGTCATTTTATTTCTTTTTCTGTAAAGTGTATTTTCATGTCTTCTATTTTTCTAGCAAGTTTTTGGGTTTTTAATTGGTTTTTAGGAGTCCTGTATATAATTAAAGAAGTTACCCTTCATCTGTGACATACATTATAAATATTTTCTCTAAATTTGTCATTTTTAATTTTACATTATTTGTCATGGGATTGGGGATTTGGGGATTTTTTGCCTTATTTTAGTCAATTCATTAATCTTTTGTTTAATTGTATCTTGATTTTAAGTCATGACTAAGAAAACTTTCCCTATACCTAGAAATTCATCCATGTTTCTTTTAGGACTTGTATAGTTTCATTTTTCTATATTTGTGAATCAACAGGATTTTATTTATTATGATATATTTTCCCAAATGACTACTTAGTATTTAAAATTTTTAATTTCTCCATTGATTTGAGATGACATACCTATCATCTACTAACTTTTTATATGAATTTTCAATAATACCTAGAAAACTGAAGAAAAAATGAGGGTTTAGTTTACCAAGTGTTTAAAATAAAACATATTATAAAGCTTTTATAATTAAAGTAGTGTGGCATTGGTATAGAAATAGAGAAATACACCAATGAAAGAGAATTTAAAGTCAAAGTACAATAGAGGTCAAGAAAAGGGACACATCCAGTTATTAGTTTCATCCTTACAGTGGTGTCCATGAAGTAATGGAATTGGCTGAAACTACTGCATAACCAAATATGCTTCAAGATTACTAACTTAAGAAAACAACCATTTTATTATATCTCATAATGTTTTGGGTCAAAAGTTCAGGCAAGGCTTAGTTGGGCCATGCTTCTTCTTGCTCAACATGGCATTCATAGAACAATATTCAGCTGGCAGATGAATTTCTGTGTAAAACCCTGTAGCTTTGGGGCGCCTGGGTGGCTCATTCGGTTAAGCGTCTGACTTCAGCTCAGGTCATGATCTCACAGTCTGTGGGTTTGAGCCCCACATCAGGCTCTGTGCTGACAGCTCAGAGCCTGGAGCCTGCTTTGGATTCTGTGTCTCCCTCTTTCTCTGCCCCTCTTCCAATCCCCCTGCCTCTCTCTCTCTCTCTCTCTCTCTCTCTCTCTCAAAAATAAGTAAACATTAAAAATAAAAATAAAAAACCTGTGGCTTCACTCACCCATATTGATGGGAATGTCTGGAAGGCTGGGCTCAGCTGAGACTGTCATCCAGAACACCTACAAGTAGCCTCTCAATCATAGACACTTCATGGTAGTAAACACCTTAGATGGTAGCTCAAGGCTTAAGCAACAGTATTCAAATAGACCAAGACAGAAGCTGTGGGACTATATCAGACCTAGCCACAGAATTTATCCAGGGTCTCTTCTTCTACAGTTTATTGGTTACCAGCAAGTTAAAGGTCCAGCACAGATTCAAGATGAGTGTGTGAGTATTTGGAGATGTGGTTCAGTGGAGCAGGAGTATATATTTGGAAACTGGCTACCAAAAAATGAAAAATGATTTTAAAACAATATTACACAGTGAAGGAAACAATCAACAAAACTAAAAGGCAACCCTGTGGAATAGGAGAATATATTTTCAAAGAACATACCTGATAAAGTGTTCATATCCAAAATATATAAAGAACTTATAAAACTCAACACCCCCCCCCAAAAAAGAAGAATCCAATTAAAAAATGGGCACAAGACATGAATAGACATTTTTCCAAATAAGACATCCAGATGGCCCGCAGATACATGAAAACATGCTCGACATCACTTATCATCGGGGAAGTACAAATCAAAACCACAATGAGATAAGGCCTCACACTGGTCAGAATGACTAAAATTAACAACTCAGGAAACAACAGGTGTTAGCGAGGATGTGGAGAAGGGGAGCCCTATTGCACTGTTGGTGGGAATACAAACTGGTGCAGCCACTTTGGAAAACAGTATGGAGGTTCCTCAAAAAGTTAAAAATAGAACTACCCTACAACCCAGCAATTGCACTATTAGGAATTTATCCAGAGGATACAAAAATGCTGATTTGAAGGGTCACATTCACCCTAATGTTTATAGCAGTGCTATCAACAATGGCCAAATTATGGAAAGAGCCCAAATGTCCATAAACTGATGAACAGATGAAGAAGATGTGGTAGATACACACAACAGAATACTACTTGGCGATGAAAAAGAACGAAATCTTGCCATTTGCAACAACATGGATGGAACTGAAAGGTATTATGCTAAGCAAAATAAGTCAGTCAGAGAAAGACAGATACACGATTTCACTCATATGTGGAATTTGAGAGACTCAACAGATGAACATAAAGGAAGGGAAGGAAGAATAAAAACAGAGAGGAAAGCAAACTTATAAGTAATTTTTAAATATGGAGAAGAAACTGAGGGTTGCTAGGGTGGGTGGGGCAGGGGGTTAAATGGGTGATGGGCATTGAGGAAGGCACTTTTGGGGATGAGCACTGAGTGTTATATGTAAGAGATGAATCACTGGGTTCTCCTCCTTAACTACACTATATGTTAGCTAACTTGAATATAAATTTAAAAAAATAAATTACAAAAAAAATAGGTGATGGAAATTAAGAAGTACACTCCTGTGATGAGCATTGGCTGTTGCATGGAAATTGAATCACTATATTGTACACCTGAAACTAATATAACACTGTATGTTAACTAACTGTAATTTAAGTAAAAACATTTAAAAAAAAAACTGTATTACAGATGAAAGCTTTGAATCCAGTGCAAGCAAGAGTCTGGTGCAGAAGGATATAAAGTCTGCTCTGCAAAAGGCCATAGAAGAAAGTCATTAAAAAAAAAAACTATATAGTGTTGAAAAATGAAAAGAGTAGAGTTTGAAAGAAGGATGGAACACATTGTCAAAAGCTGAAGAAGAGCCTGGGCAGAAAGAAGGATGGAGACATTGGAAGAGACTACTGAATTTGTCAATAAAGAAGTCATTGATGGGGTGCCTAGGTGGCTCAGTCAGTTAAATGACCGACTTTGGTTTAAGTCACGATCTCACAGTTTGTGGGTTCGATCCCCACGTCTGGCTCTGTGCTGACAGCTCAGAGACTGAAGTCTGCTTCAAATTCTGTCTCCCTCTCTCTCTGCCTCTCACCTGCTCATGCTCTGTATATCTTTCTCTCTCAAAAATAAATAAACACTTTTTAAAAAGAGGTTGTTGATGACTTTTAAAAGAGGTATTCATGTAAAATGATGATTAATAATCATGAAGTACATACAAAAAGGTTGGAGATAAAAAATTAAAAGTAGGGAATGAAAGAAGTAACCATCCCCTTTCTTTATTATGTTGTAAAGGTAAAAGAAATAAATTATCTAAAGCTCTGAAGAATAATCTTGAGGTAAGACTCAAATCACTCATTAAATCCCTATTGGCTCTATCAAAACACTTTTTAAAAAGATTATTAATGGGGCTTTTACCTACAAGTTTTGAAAAATAATATACTAAATTCACTAGAGGGATGCCTAGGTGGCTCGGTCATTTAAGCAGCCGACTCTTGGTTTCAGCTCAGGTTGTAATTTCACAGTTCATGAGTTCGAGCCCCACATCAGACTCCAAGCTGTCAGTGTGGAGTCTGCTTGAGATCCTCTCTCTGCTCCTCACCCACTTGCTCTGTCTTTCAAACTAAATAAATAAACTAAAAAAAAGAAAGAAAAGAAAAAAAAAGGAAATTCTCTAGATATTTCAGACCTCCAGTAACTAGTCAGCATTTAATTATCTCCTAATGTGAAATAATAAATTATCAAGTGGAAAATCAGTGAAAATGGCAACAGCAGGTGTTTACTGAATATTTATTATGTGTCCATCACTATCCAGGATGTAAAATATAAGCCAAATTATTTTCCTACATGAATTACAAGGATCAAATGGTACTTTTGTTTTTCATTCTTAACACAGATTAATTCTAGTATTGGGACTTATTGTGGCACATAAAGATTATCCACCTCCTACAGGATGAGTTCTACAATGATTTTCAGAGACTCTTGCCACAACTGTAAGCCTCCCCATGCCATTAGCACTATTGTGGTATGGAGGGAGCTTAGCATGAAGACAATGCAAAATAGAATGGATCACATTCTATAGAGTTTATAAAGTGAAAATCATAGTCAAATCATTTATTTGGAGCTAGGCAAGTCAAAAAAAAAATCAGAAATTACCGTATATTTTATGTGTGTTGTCACCTCTATTTTATAATGAATAAAAAAGAAAAGAAAACAATTTTGACTACAGTTGTAAAACGAGAATGGAATCTTTCTTTGTTCACTAAATATGTAGTAATTTAAGAATTAAAACATTTTTCTTGAGGAAAAAAATATTCCAAATTTCTATATTGTTTACCCAAATTATAAATAAATCCAGCTGGTTTAAGGTGAATATTCAGTCAATCAAACAGATATAGGAGTGGATGTCAAGCTCCCTGAATGGAAGGCTCATATTCATTTCTTCCATTAGAGGATTACCACTGTAAAATTTTAAATCGATTGTTCTCTTTTGCTTTTTCTAGACCATTGGAGCCATCCATCTGCATGAGGGAAGACTGGATCATAGCATAAAAGAAATACAAAGTAAAAGGATAAAAAAAAATATTGTCTTTGGCATTTAAAATCACTATTTTAATTAAAATAATTTTGTAAATTTCTTTACCCTTCTACCAAATATCCCAATTTACCGTAACAGCAAATAAGAATGGATGACTTGGATCATAAAGTGCTCTTTTCTTAAGTTTTTATTTATTTATTTTGAAAGAGAGAGAGCCTGAATGGGGGAAGGGCCGAGATAAAGGGAGAGAGAGAATTCCAAGCAAGCTCTGGGCTGTCAGCACAGAGCTTGGCATGGGCTCAAACTCACGAACCGTGAGATCATGACCTGAGCAGAAACCAAGAGTCGAATGCTTAACCAACTGAGCCACCCAGCCACCCCAAAGTGCTCTTATCATATAGAGAATATTCCTCTTCTAGTGACCCATATTTGAAAAAGGATATGATGTGGGTTGAGGAAACAAAAATAAATAAATAAAAAGTCCACTGTTTTCCTAGAACTAGAGTACAGCAGAAGGCAGAAGAAGAGAAGATAGGAAGAGAGCAAGTAATTATTTCTCTTCCACCTGGAGAGAAAGGAGGCATGTGAGATATGTCAAAGAGTAGAAAGAGATCCTTTTGTCTCTGGAAAGCAGCTCACTTGACAGCTGTCCAATACATATTTGAGCTACCGCCACCCCAAAGTAACCTGAATTGTACAGCATGGTCAGGCCTGGGATTAGCTCAGAGCCAATGCTGGGGAGTTTCCATAAAGATGATTCTCTAATGAAGGGATCACAGCAAATCACTCAGATGGGGCTGAACGTAAGTTACACCAGACCTGAGAGGGGTCAATAGTGCTTTGAGGGATTAAGAAAAGGTCAGGCCACCCAGTGACTACCACCAGGCCCTGGCTAAGTAGACAGAATCCAGGTCCCTAGAACTAATGGGACAACAAAGTAAGTAGTAACCACATGGACCGAAGACACTGTCCCTAAGTCAGTCAGAAAATCAAAGGCTGAAGACCTTAATTTTTCCTTTTTATCATGAGCTTGCATAAATCGTTATCTCACCAACACTCCACCTCCCACATATACAATCACTTTCTTAGGGAATACCTAGGAATAGAGGTAGACAACTGAGAAATCTGGAACACTGAGGTTTGGTTTTTTTTTTTTCTTTGAAGACTTGAGCATTACTGGAAGGGGTTATTTAAATTATCCAATGAAAGGACAGTGACGTCATCAATATAGTACCATAACTTCAGTACCATTCACGAGAAGACCAACTAGCAACTATCTACAGATAGTCACCACTCTGAAAATCCCATAACCGAAGGGTGAGGCAGCATTCCTGTGGACAACACAGACTGAGAAGGACCACACTAGAAGAGTAAGAGGGGCGGTTCACTTTAACCACATTGCCTCTCCTCCAGACCAGCTCAGAACTGTACCAAGAGACCCCCCCCCGCCCAACCCAGGCTTATGGTTTCTTCAGTGAGAAAAAAGAACCCAAGGTGATATCCAGATTCTCTAAGCATTGCAAAATTCTTCCTGGGAGGTTCACTAGGTTATCAGCTCACCGGAATCACTGGAAAAACCTATAGGGCTCAACCACTCGGGATCAGATAGAGATGTTGGAAGCAGTGCCTGATTTGGATCCCCAGCAAATAAGCCACACTGGGAGCAGGAAAGGAAGCAAACTCCTAATCCTTTCCAACTGCTCCAAATAGCCTCCAGCTCTGCTCCACTAGGAAATATAGCCACAGACACCTGGTATATCCATGGGGCACATATTATGGCCCAACCAGGTAGAGATCCAAGCCAGCAGCCCTACCCAAATGTTGGGTGTAGCCCCTGGATCTGGGAAAACCAGAGAGCCTGAATAGTGACCATGACCAACCCCGGTGTCCCGCCTACATCCTGACCTAGAAGCAGAGCCTAGTATAAGATCCTGCCTGACTACTGACCACAACCTCCAGCCTTGCCCAGGCAGAGAGCCCAGGTGATAGCCCCACTCAGTTGTAGAGCAAAGCCTGAAGTCCCATCCAACGAGGTAGCGCAGACAGCAAACCCACCCAACTATGGAACTCAAGCTCCAGCCCCACCTAACCATAGGGTACAGCTGAGTTTCTCTATACCAACAATAAACTATCCAAAAAGAAAGACGAAAATTCCATTTACAACGGCATCAAAAACAATAAAATACATAGGAATAAATTTAACTAAGGGGATGAAAAATCTGTATACTGAAAACTGTAATTGTGGATGAAAAAATGAACATAAATACAAATGAAAGATATCCCTTGTTCATGGTTGGACGAGTTAATTTCGTAAGATGTCCATACTACTCAAAGCAAGCTGAAGATTCAATGCAATCCCTGTAAAATTTCAATGGCATTTTCACAGATATATAAAAACCGTGCTAAATTTCATGCGAAATCACAAAAAAAAAAAAAAAAAAACTGTAAATAACCAAAGGGATTTTAAGAAAAATAAAGCTGGGGGCATAATACTTCCTGAAATGGATTTATGTAAGGCCTGAAACTGTAAAACTCCTAAAATAAAACATAGGGGAAAAGTTACCTGACATTGGTCTGAGCAATGTTTTTGTTTGTTTGTTTTTCATTTTTTTGTTTTGTTTTGTTTTTTCATATAAGACACCTAAAGCACAAGCAACAAAAGCAAAAATAAATAGGTGGGAAAAGATTAACCTGAAAAGCTTCTGCACAGCAAAAGAAATTATTTAAAAATGAAAAGGCAACCCATGGGAGAAAATATGTGCAAATCATATATCTGATATGGGATTATTATCCAAAGTATATAAGGAACTCATACACTTCAATAACAGACAACAACAACAACAACAACAACTTATTTAAAATGGACAAAACACTTGACTAGACATCTTTCCAAAGAAGATATATAAATAGCCATCAGGTATATGAAAAAGTGCTCAACATCATTAATAATCAGGAAAATGAAAATCAAAACCACAATGAGATATCACTTCACACCTGTGAGGACCACAATTATTAAAAAGACAAGAGACAAGTGTTGGTGAGGATGTGAAGCAAAGGGAACCTTTGCCCACTACTGGTAGGGATGTAAATTGATACAGCCACTAAGGAAAACAGTATGAGGCTTCCTACAAAATTTAAAAATAAAACTACCATATGATCCAGCACTCCCATTTCTAGGTATTTACACAAAAGAAAGCAAAGCACTATCTGGAAGAGATATCTGCACTCCCATGTTAATTGCATCATTATTTCCAGTAGCTAAGATATGGAAACAACCTAACTGTCCACCAACAGATGAATGCATAAAGAAGTGTGGTGGACATACGTGCGATGGAATATTATCCATCCATAAAGAGAAGGAAATCCTGCCATTTGCAACAACATGGATGAACTTTGAGGACATTAAGCGACACAAATGAAGACAAATACTGTGTTGATCTCCCTTATATATGGAATCTTAAAAAAAAAAACCCTCAGAAACAGAGGACAGAATGGTCATTGCCAGCAGTCGATAGGGTTGTGGGGGAAAGAGGAGAATGTGATTAAAAGGGTACAAAGTTATAAGATGAATAAGCTCTGGGTATCTACTGTATAGCATGGCATAGTATAGTTGAACAATTTGAACAATAGTGTATTGTATACTGGAAAGTTGCTAAGAGTAGATCTTAAAAGTTCTCACCACACACACACACACACACACACACACACAAGGCAATCATGTGAGCTGATGGAGATTTTAACTAACCTTATTATGGTAATAATTTTGCAATATGTATGTATGCCAAATCACTACTTTGTACTACTTAAACTCACAAAATGTTACATGTTAACTATATCTCAATAAAGCTGGAAAAGTAAATTATCCAATAAAACTAATTTTAAAACAGGTTGAACGTTTGGTTCTTGTTCCCTAAAAATCAGAGGAATGGACTTTGTGATAAAGGTCGGCACTCCTATACAACAACATTTACAGTGAGATCTCTCAACGTTCAGGCATTTATGTCGCAGTGTAAATTAAACATTTTCATCATGCTACATTCTTCTGTGGCCAACTTTCCATAAAGTGTTGGACATGTAAGTGGTAATAGAGGTTGGAAAAAAGTGTACAAGGAAGGAGAAAGAAAGAAAATATGTCCTTCATTTTATTTTTTTCAGAACTGATATCACTAAGTGTTTTGTAACATGTAGACATGTTTATGATAATTTCCTAACATTTGTTAAGTCTCTTTCCTCCTAGCGTTAGTAGAAGCTAACAGCAACATAAATCAGAAAAATAGTGTCAGTCTGGAATAATATAATTATTTCTTACTCTAAAGAGTTCCATTGATGCCTGTTGTTAGTCAGCTGAAGAGAAAAAATACAAGACCCTCACAAAATAAGGTAGATTTTTAAGGCAAATAACTCATGGACTCTCTAAACTCAAATAAAATTATTACCCCAGGAGAATATTCAAATGCAAAAGCAAATGGTTCTTCTCCCTCCACATATCTGGATTTAAAAAGACTTAATGGAAAGAGTAGGCAAGAGTATAGGATTAAAATATATCATAATAACAATTTCAGTGTTCTAGAAAAGAAATTCCTTTTAGAAAAAAAAAAGGGGGGGAGGAGAAAATATAAAAGAGAAGAACACAAATAAACTATTATTACCCCTGACACAAAACTCACTGGTTTATTAGTCTTTATCCTTGGAATGTTCACAGCTCATAAAAAAGTTCCAATTAGAGTCGTATTCAGATTATATATTGCCAAGTTTACTATAAAGAAATTTACTACCACTAAGAAATCTTCTGGACATACAAAATGCTTAAGCAATAGCAAAATACTAAAGAGAGGAGAGCAATTCCAGTATGTTAGTGGTTTCAAAGATACAAGTGCTAGAAAGGAAGTGAAATTCTGAAGATAAACAAATGTAACTAAAGTATATTTCCTATGAGGCATATTAATTTACTTCCATATTACAAAGGCCTAACTTAAACCATATGGGGAAAGAAAAGCATCAGGCAGATAATACCATATGCATAAATCTATCCCAGGCACTGTATGACTAGTTACAGATTAATTAGATCTTACATTCGAGGAATCTGTATCCTACCGGGAAAGAGATGTGCAAAATACCCAGGATAGGAAGTTATGGAAATGTCCTAGGATTCAGAGGCATGGAAAAAGTGCTCAGTCTTAGGCTGGAGCATTACAAAGAACATAAGAGAGGAAAAGGGACCTAGCTCGTTATTAATTGCATCAAAAAGATGTAAGGGGAAAACACAGCAGACAGAAAAAACACGAGCGAAAACATAAAGGCAGGACAGTTACAAGTAGGCATCCTTACTGGAAGGTAGCAGTTAGCTCATAATTGGGAGATAAGCTAACATTCACCCAAGATGGCTTGCCAGTTGATAGACCTGGGAAGATGCATTTGGGGGAGGTGGTAGATAGAGAGGTGGTGTGGTTTGGACTACAAATCACCTCAGGAAAGGGACTGACGTTGTCTATACAGTATCTTCTCAAAATAGATACTTAGTCAGTGTGTTAAATTGAAATGATTATTGGCGTATGACCTGTATTTACGTAGCACCTTTCATTTTGGGCTTTGTAGGTCACATGCAGTTTGTGGCGTATTCTTTTATTTTTACACCCCTCTAAATATGTAAAACTGATTCTTAGCTTATGGGCCGAACCAAATATTCTGTGTGCTGGTTTGCTTTGAGGCCATCGTTTGTTATCCCTTTCTAGACCAATCTCACTTATGCAAATATATAGGGACATAAGAATAAAACTGTGGCACATAGATGCAAGGAGTCGCATAAAAGAATAATTCTTCATAGTCATATAGGATATATTTCCCAATAAAGGAGTTCATGATAATATCTCAAAAAAATCTTAACAAGGGATTAAATAGGTTATTCTGTCATGTCAATAAATACACAAAGGTACCAGAGTACATTCTTAATCTATGATCCTTCCAATACCCTTGATCTAAATGCTTCCAAAGATCTTGGAAAAAAAGTAAATTAATAACTGTGCCTAAAGCCTCCAGGCAGGAGACTGGAGAGTTCATCTCCAGAAAACATAAGGTAGGCCCCTAGGAAAGGTCTATAGTACTTCAGTTGGGTGGATTCTAACAAAT
This sequence comes from Panthera uncia, assembly GCF_023721935.1. Lineage (NCBI taxonomy): Eukaryota > Metazoa > Chordata > Mammalia > Carnivora > Felidae > Panthera > Panthera uncia. Next base: position 24,584,094 of record NC_064818.1, on the reverse strand, counting down.
AGGCCAAAACTGTAACTATCTGTCTATAGGCATCACAAGGTGCTTGGGCCCTCAGCTGAACTTTCAAATCAACTTGACAATGAGCATGATACAGTGGTAAAGAGCACAGAGCCTGGAAGCAAAGTGTGTAGATTCAAACGTTGGCTCTTTTACTGAAGATCTATTGGGCAACTTCATTAATGTCTTCTTGTCTCAATTCCTTCACCTTTAAAGGGAGATAATAATGCTTACCACATGAGGTTTTAAGAGAAATAAATGAGCTAGTATTGAAAAGTACTTAGAACAGTGCCTGGAATATAAGTGTTATGTGCATCCTTGTTAATTAAATAGAAGGAAAAAAAGGAAGAAAGATGGAAGGGAGGGAGGGAGGATGGTACGAGGGAGGCAGAGGGGAAGAGAGATACAGAAGGAGGGAAGGAATGGAAATAGATCACCTCAAAGTTTATAGCAGCGTTATCAACCACCAAATATTGAAAGAGCCCAAATGTCCATTGACTAATGAATGGATAAAGAAGATGTGGTATACTACAATGAAATATTGTACATGAAATATACAATGAAATATTACTCATCCATCAAAAAAATGAAATCTTGCCATTTGTAATAATATGGATGGAGCTTGAGTATATTATGCTAAGCAAAATAAGTTAGCCAGAGAACTACAAATACCATATGTTTTCACTCATATGTGGAATTTAAGAAACAAAACAGATGAGCATAGGGGAAAGAAAAAAAAAGAGAAGGAGGGAAACCATATAAGAGACTCTTAACTATAGAGAACAAACTGAGGGTTGTTGGAGGGAGGTGGGGGGGGAATGGGTTAAATAGGTGACAGGGATTAAGGAGGGCACTTGTGATGAGCACTGGGTATTGTATGTAATGAATCACTAAATTCTACTCCTGAAACTAAATTACACTATATGTTAACTAAGTAGAATTTAAATAAAAACTTGAAACATTAAAAAAAAAGGGAAAGGAAATCGATGAAAATAGAAAAAAGAAATTAGGGAACAGAAAAACAACTTCACCATAATTAGAATTCTTATCCCCAGAGATCAGAGAAATGATGTTGAATCTACGAAACAAGAATAAAATGCTACTTTTACAAGAATGGAAGAAGGTTAATTTCTTAGTTTTGATGATTTTACCATGGTTTTATAAGATTTTAACCTTAGAGGAGATGGGAAAACAGACAGAAACTCGCTGTACTACTGTTCCAAAGTTATTTAGTTTTTTTCCTCTAAAATTAAAATGTTTTAAAGAAATGAAAGAACATGAAATTAAGGTACATATATATTTTTTTCAACTACTTCCTTCTCCAACTATATGTGAGTGTATATATATATTCATATACATAACTTTTCTTCCATTCCTTTCTTAAGAAGAAAAATATATGTGTTTGAAAACTGTAATAGACAGTTTAGAAGACAAAATTTATGACATCTCCAGAAAGCAGAATAGGAACATAGATATGACCTTTCCCTTCTCTTCCTGGCGTGGAGTTGAGTAGGGACAGAGAGGTCACCAGCAGCCTGGCCAGTGGTACAGAGGAGAAAGGGCTGTGGAGTCCTCTGGAGGTATGTACATGGCATATCCACTGAGAATCAAGGATGTGAAGTGCCTGAATGCTACTGGGTGCTGATAGGGATGAGATGACAGGCAGGGGAGTCAGCTGCCTAGGTTGACAGATTTTGTAACACTGGGCAAATTAGTAAGCCGACTGAACGAATGAGCAAATATTGACGATAAAGAGATCTAGGTTTCTCTTACTACTAGATAATGTATTCACAAACATGGAAAGGGGAAGGCCAGCAAGAACTCCCAAGTTGTGTATTGAAATTGAAGGTTTTAGTGTGAATTCATAGTTTTCAAATATATGGGTTCATATATACCCACCAAATGCCCAGATCTTGGTTTCTAATTACCACTCTCCACTAAAGAAACCAGGGATGGGGCCCCTGTTAACCAAGGATCCAAATCAGAATTACCTGGAGAGCTTTTCTTTCAAACCATATAACCCCGATCCTGGGTTCTATGATTCTAATTCTGTAAATCTTGAGGCTCCCCAGTATTTCTAGTCAGCATCCCAGGTGGAGCCCGATGGACTAGGTGACCTTGATGTTTCTTCTAACACTGAGGTCTTGTTTCAGTTTGGTTGCTGTTGTTTTAATTGAAAATAGAAATCCAAGTGCCAACTATACAACATGCAACATAATATAGATTCAAAATAAACACTTTTTCTGGGATGAACAAGCAAACTAGATCTTGGAGAGGGAAAGCAATTGTACATACAGAAAAATAATTTATCTCCAGTCATTACCCTCACTCCTTTCTCCCCCAAATTACTGATCATTCCCTAATTTTGCATGTGAATAGAGATAGTTTAAATGGATAGGAAAAGGGAATAAAAAAGTAGCCAGCTATTCAATAGACATTTCTGGAGCTATTGCAAACAAATATGGATAACTATGTCTTATTAGCTTATATTATTACCCTATGGAGCTGAAATAATTGGTCTTAGTAGAATTTAGTGTGTTTGTTGAATTCCCTTTGAAAACAGGTTTATTTCTTTATTTTCTGTAAAGGCTAAATAATCTTATAAATATAATGGACATCATGTGGTTTTAAAAATGCCCTAGAGGGACACATAAGGAAGCTCACACAGGGTTACAGTCTTTACAAAAGAAGAGAAAGTAGTTTAGTGTAGCACTTTTTTGTGTCTTACCAACCTATAAACACTACAAAATCACAGCCCCATTCTGCAAGTTTTAGATGTGACCACAATATTTCTTTGGACACTTTTCAAGAGATCATGAAATAAAGTATATTTTAACTATACTGAATGATAAAGCTATAAGTAGACAGCAGAAATACCTTCCTTCCCTGTTAGAGCAAAATAGGTATTGGCTTGGAGTCAATACCATTCTGTAGTATCTGAGAACTTCCTAACAATCTTGGCGATGATTGAAGTTCAAAGGTCTATGAAAATGACCTTGAATGAGCATCCATTCTGTCAAAAGTTAACCAGCCAGGCTTTGAAACTCGAGATACCTGAATTATACATCGAAGTTCCTAAATTTTCTGTGTGAACGTGGAAGCTACCTCATCCCCTTGTCAGTCAGCCATTCAACAAATACCTAATGAGAGTGCCAAGCACTGAAGTTCAATAATTAACAAAATAGAGACTGCCCTATCCTTAAAGCCTAGTGAGGTAGGAGCCGGGTGGCAGGGAAGCGGGTAGTTGGACTCAGGGACTAAGTAAGGAAGAAACGTGTCATGGGACGTTTGACCTATGCTGAAAATAAAAGGAGAGAATTTAGGGATCTTAAATAGGGGAGAAAAATGATATGACTCTAATTTCAGAAAAATCATTGCTATCATAGAACACACATCTTTCCCCAAGACATGATCCTTCATGGAAATATTAAGCTCCTTTGAATCAAAATTATTATAAATTTCATCAAATTAGAATTCATAAAGGCTAAAGTTAGAAAGAATGGCAATAATAAATATTCTCAAGGATGTGAAACAACTTGAATTCCCATACATTCCTGTTGTGAGTACAAAATTGTAAAGTCACTTTTGAAAATACACTTTCTTATAAGTGAAAATTACACTACATGCGATCTAGAAAGTCCACTCCTTAGTATTTGCCCAACAGAAATACTATATATTAAATAACACTTGTACTGGAAATAACCCTAATGAGCAGCAGTGGAAAAGGTAAACTATAATATATTCTTGCAATGCAATCCAACTTAATAATAAAAAAGGACTGCACTGCTGATACACATATCATGATAAATCTCAGAAGCACTGTATTGAGCCAAGATAAGAAAGGGAAGGGAAGGGAAGGGAAGGGAAGGGAAGGGAAGGGAAGGGAAGGGAAGGGAAGGGAAAGTAAGATACAAAATATTTCACAATTCCACTTACATGAAGTTCAACAACTAACAATACTGTATACAATTATAGATATCCAAACTGTGATTGACAGTGGGTAGTGGGGACAAAGAAACTTTTGGAATGTTGTACATGTTGTATATCTTGGTGATGACTAAATGAGTAGATACATTCAAACTCATCATTTAAAAATCTGGGCGTTTCAGGGGCACCTGGGTGGCTCAGTTGAGTGTCCAACTCTTGATTTCAGCTCAGGTCATGACCCCCGGGCTATGGGATCAAACCCCACATAGTCAAGCTGAGAATGGAGCCTGGTTAAGATTCTCTGTCTCTCCCTCTGCTCCTTTCCCCTGCTCACTCTCTCTCTCTAAAAAATAAAATAAAATAAAAACCTGTGAATTTCATGCATGCAAGTTTTGCTTTAAAAAGAGAATATGTGGTGCCTGGGTGGCTCAATTGGTTGAGTGACCGTCTTCGGCTCAGGTCATGATCTCCAGTTCATGAGTTCAAGCCCCGCGTTAGGGTCTGTGCTGACAGCTCGGAGCCTGGAGCCTGCTTCAGATTCTGTGTCTCCTTCTCTCTCTGCCCCTCCCCCGCTTGCACACTGTCCCTCTCTCTCAAACATAAATAAACATCAAAAATAAATCTAGAAAGAAAGAAAGAAAGAAAGAAAGAAAGAAAGAAAGAAAGAATAGAATCTGTATCTGTTCACTTAAAGCAGAATAAATTAAGGAAAGGCCATTGAATCAAATTTTTATAATCCACAAAGGAAAAAAATGAAAATAAAAGCCATGTTAAGACAACATTTCATTATAGGGTCTCCTTACTTTACTTTCCTCATCCTGGGCATCAGAAACTTGATTATAATAATCAGGGATAATTATAATAATCAGATTCTGAGCACTCACTCCATGTTGTGTTATAGGGTGCAGAACACAAACTTACTTTCAGAGAATTACAAACATTAAACAGTAAATTCAGACACAAGTCCCCTATTCTAGCTTGCAAAGGAGATTGAGGTGCAAGCTCTGGCCCTGCCTGAATCCTCTACTGTGTGTGCCTATCACTTGTTCTATTCTGATCTGATCTGATCTGAACTCTTGCTTTATGCTCTGAGGTCCTGACTACGGAATCCATTTAGTTACTTGTACCTTTTCCTATTAAATCTGGAAATGACTGCATGAACCTGCAGCTCTTAGAAGTGAACTTGGAGCAGGTCCCTGGAGTGGTTCAGTTGGTTAAGGTCTGACTCTTGATTTCGGCTCAGGTCATGATCTGGCAGCTTGTGGGATAAAGCACCCCACCTCCCCCTCCCCTCCCCCCGCCCCCCCCCTCCCCCCCCCCCCCCTCCCCTCCCCCTCCCCCCCTCCCATCTCCCCCTCCCCCCCCAGCTCCACCTTGGCTCTGTGCTGACAGTGCGGAGCCTGCTTGCAATTCCTTCTCTCCCTATCTCTCTCTCTCTCTCTGCCCCTCCCCGATCACATTCGCGCTCTCTCGCTCTCAAACACACTCTTTCTCTCCCAGAATAAATAAATAAATAAACTTAAAAAAAAAAAAAAAGAAACGAACTCCAAGCAGCAAAGCTTTACAGCAGTGGTTATATGAGCCAGTGGTTATCTGTACACTCTGTACGTGGATAGTGGGGAACAATTAGACTGAAAGAGTGAAAAGTCTTTGGTGTGAAAGGGTGCTTCCTGCTTGGCACACAAAACTGCCATTTCATTACGAAGATGTCCCTTCTAAAGTTCGCGAACACCCAAGTGTAATAGTGGCCAGGACCACAACTGATATTTGCTGCCTGGGGCAAGAGTACAAATGAAGGCCAATGTACTGCATGTCTATATATCTAGATGTGATAAATCTGGCTTTAAAATTGTTAAATAAAATGCCTTTATCTTTATACATGGATGAATATACATTCATAATCATAGAAATGAAATGGATATATAAGTTTATATACATACAATTTCATAAATATTTATACATAAATTGATACATTAATTATAATACATATTCTGTAGAAATTGATCTATGTCAATAATAATTTTATGAATATGTATTTGTATATAGATTACAATGTATATTAAGTATATATATAAACATGCTTATTATATTAATGAAAAATGAACTATCAAAGATAAATGAATTTTTTTAATATATGAAATTTATTCTCAAATTGGTTTCCATACAACACCCAGTGATCATCCCAAAAGATGCCCTCTTCAATGCCCATCACCTACCCTCCTCTCCCTCCCACTCCCCATTAACCCTCAGTTTGTTCTCAGTTTTTAAGAGTCTCTTATGCTTTGGCTCTCTCCCACTCTAACCTCTTTTTTTTTTTCCTTCCCCTCCCCCATGGGTTTCTAGAAGTTTCTCAGGATCCACATAAGAGTGAAAGTATCTGTCTTTCTCTGTATGGCTTATCTCACTTAGCATAACACTCTCCAGTTCCATCCACATTGCTACAAAGGGCCAGATTTCATTCTCTCTCATTGCCACGTAGTACTCCATTGTGTATCTAAACTACAATGTCTTTATCCATTCATCAGTTGATGGACATTTAGGCTCTTTCCATAATTTGGCTATTGTTGAGAGTGCTGCTATAAACATTGGGGTACAAGTGCCCCTATGCATCAGTACTCCTGTATCCCTTGGGTAAATTCCTAGCAGTGCTGCTGCTGGGTCATAGGGTAGGTCTATTTTTAATTTTTTGAGGAACCTCCACACTGTTTTCCAGAGTGGCTGTACCAGTTTGCATTCCCACCAACAGTTCAAGAGGGTTCCCATTTCTCCACATCCTCGCCAGCATCTATAGTCTCCTGATTTGTTCATTTTGGCCACTCTGACTGGCATGAGGTGCTATCTGAGTGTGGTTTTGGTTTGTATTTCCCTGATGAGGAGCGATGTTGAGCATCTTTTCATGTGCCTGTTGGCCATCTGGATGTGTTCTTTAGAGAAGTGTCTATTCATGTTTTCTGCCCATTTCTTCACTGGGTTATTTGTTTCTTGGGTGTGGAGTTTGGTGACTTCTTTATAGATTTTGGATACTAGCCCTTTGTCCGATATGTCATTTGCAAATATCTTTTCCCATTCCGTTGGTTGCCTTTTAGTTTTGTTGATTGTTTCCTTTGCTGTGCAGAAGCTTTTTATCTTCATGAGGTCCCAATAATTCATTTTTGCTTTTAATTCCCTTGCCTTTGGGGATATGTCAAGTAAGAAATTGCTGCGGCTGAGGTCAGAGAGGTCTTTTCCTGCTTTCTCCTCTAGTGTTTTGATGGTTTCCTGTCTCACATTCAGGTCCTTTATCCATTTTGAGTTTATTTTTGTGAATGGTGTAAGAAAGTGGTCTAGTTTAATTCTTCAACATGTTGCTGTCCAGTCCTCCCAGCACCATTTGTTAAAGAGACTGTCTTTTTTCCATTTGATATTCTTTCCTGCTTTGTCAAAGATTAGTTGGCCATACTTTTGTGGGTTTAGTTCTGGGGTTTCTATTCTATTCCATTGGTCTATGCATCTGTGTTTGTGCCAATACCATGCTGAAAGACAACTGAATTTAACTATTATTGTGCATGTCTGAGGATTCTACTGATGGGCCGACAATAGTAATATATATTCATAAAATTTCTTTCATACTAACAAAATCACCAATCATGTGTCATAATTGCAATTTTCACATAATTTAGGTATTATTGACAATAATTATCTAAAGAAATATAAAATGTAAATATATCCAAAGTATACACAATTTGAATGTATTTTATAAATGCTACAAAGTAAATAGAAAAATAGAGTAAAATTATTCTTATGTTTCTGAAAATGTTTTTCCTGAAAGAGTTAAAATTATACATTAACATTAAAAGGTAAAATATAAGTTATAATCAATGCATATTAAAATTTCAATTCAAAATTATTTAAATAAAGCTTAAAATTTTGCATTTTATTTTTTGAAAATTTAATCATATTAAGTACTACTATAAAAACAAAACTATTCTCGGGGTGCCTGGGTGATTCAGTTGGTTAGGCGCCCAACTTGGGCTCAGGTCATGATCTCGCAGTCCGTGAGTTTGAGCCCTGCATTGGGCTCTGTGCTGACAGCTCAGAACCTGGAGCCTGTTTTGGATTCTGTGTCTCCCTCTTTCTCTCTCCTCCTCCACTCATGCTCTGTCTCTCTCTTCTCAAAAATAAATAAACGTTAAAAAAATTTTTTAAATAAAAACAAAGCTATTCTCAAATCTGGTATTGAAATTCCATTTAATTGATAATGTAAAGAATCAGTACCACACTTAAAGTGATGTCTAGGCCTACCTATGTACAAATCTAAGAATAACATGAACTGCATAATTTTGCAAAATATTGTTGTCAGCCAGCATGGGCAACTGTTGGACACAAATTGGAATACAAAGAATAGTGAGATATTTAGCGCTACAGGAATACTACTAAGTCTTTATGTTATGTCTTGTTATGTTATGTTATGTTATGTTATGTTATGTCTTTCTTTCTTATGCAATACATTCTTGGTTTCTGAGAGAATTGGACAAATTAACTTTTCTTTCTTTATTCCCTTTTTTTGTACTTATGCTGCTCACATCCTTCCTGTGTTCCAACATATTGTCCCTCACCGACTTCAACTTATGTACAATCTAGAAACCATCACAGAATTTCAATCATGAGTACTAATGTTTTGTAAACACAAGGCAGGGTATATAAAGCCTTTCTTTGGGGCATCTCATCTGACTCATGAGAACAAATGTTTAAGGTCACCTGTTGACTGATCCTGAGTGTCAGAGGCCCCCCGATGTCCTCAAATACATTCATTTTGTTTGTGTTTCTGATAGTGGGACCCTCTAAAATTCAGATAACAGAGCAGATGCCCCTCTAACTCCAGCCTAAGGGAAGTACTGATATTAAGCCCTGGACATAATGCTTCAAATCCCTCATCAGGGTTAAAGACAGTTACATTTTTAAGGAGGCAAAGCTGGCCTTTCCATAGAAAGTTTCGGTCCAGAGGTTTATGAGAATACTAGCTCCCAGATGAGTTGGAAGGTGCTCTTTAAAGCCCAAAAGTCCTGCAGTTAAACTTCGGAGGAGCGGCTGCACAATAACTCGCTTCTTGAGAATGCACACTGCACACTGTCATATTATGATCTCAGAAGAGCCCTAGAGGAAGGAAACCTGTTTAGCTTTGTTTCCCTAAAGCATTTGACCACTGAAACCATTTTTCAGCAGAACAGTTACTAACTTCGGTGTTCCTCACACTCAGGGTAGAAAATACTGCTTTAATATTTAAATGTCTAGTACTTTTATCCCCCCATATGTCTTTTGAACCAGCTTTTCTGCTAATGGAATTCATTAACACAGAAAGGAATTTACATTTCTATCTGTTGCCTAAGTCGGCAATTGCCATGACCGAGCAAAATGATGATTTTAGATCTCCAATAAGTGAAACAGCAACCATTAAACAAGGAAATCAATTTTGAGTTCAGACAAGACTAGCTGAAACTTCCTTCCCTGTTGATTTTGAAACTTCCTTTACTGTTAATTTTGGGGGCACTATATGCAGTCCGGTTGAGAACACATCACCTGAGAGAAGTTAGAAGGGGTAAGAGCATTCAAGTTTCCACCTGCTTGCTTACAATGTCACCTACTTAATAATGTGAACATCGATCAATCAAGAGAGACACTTGTCACTTTTTCTTTCTCCACGGCTGGTATTATTTGAAATCAATTTGTTTGTCAGATCTTTCATTACAGCTTAGATTGCAGGGATGAAAACATCAAGCCATCTCTAATGGATCAATCCATTTCAAGCCATCTAAACAGCCATTGTCTACAAAGAGTAAATTATCAAATTCAAGGAAAACTTCAGTTATTTATAATTCAGTGTACTAACAGTAACTCCAAAAGACAGACTTTCAAAAAAAAAATTACGCCCTAACTATTACAGAAATGGAGAACCTTGACTTAGAAACTGAAACAAAACAAAGCAGACCAGTAGCATCTTCCAACAAACACAAACCGAGAGGCAGAAAACAGAAGCGTCACAGACTTGACAAATAGTAAGCCATTTACTGCCTAATGTCCCTCTTGTTTACCCAACTAGAGGGTCAAAAATCCCATTCTACTTAATTTAGGCTAGGTGCCAAATTCAAAAAAGTTAAAAGTAAAAATCAAAAGAGAGGGAGTAGGACATAAGGAGAGTGAATATAGCTTCTATTAGTCATGATACATGTGCATAAATTTGTCAGGCCTCCGCTCAAGTTTCACTGAAGTTCATAGCAGATTGTGGACTGGCCTTAGTTAAGTCTGATACTGAAAGAAGAAAACAATGTATTTCTTCATCAAGTATCAGCCACGTTTCTTCCTGGTATTCGAAGTACTCAACTTTTGCGTTAGAAGATTAAATATCTACTTGGGGTGAGAAGTGGTGAGAAACAGGGACAAGGAAAGACGTCTAGAAAAAATGACATAGGAAACAAAGAGAAATTTCCCTTTATTCTGACTTTGCCTTTGAATAGATAGCCTTAAATAAATACATAACTGGTGGACCTAAATACCAAATAGTTATTTTTTAAAGTATCACAAACAAGTGACATTTCAATCTAATAGGAAAGAGTAAGATAACAGGTTAATAAGAAAGCAACAGAAAACCAGGGGGGTGGAAAACCTACCCACCACCCCCCCATCAGACCCAGTCCCCACTTGTAATAAGTGGTTGGGCCTCTATGCTGCTGGCTGGGAACTCTGAGAATAGAATATAGGAATAGGCTACATTAGGCTGGTTCAATGAAAATCAGAACAAAGCCAGGGTAATAGAGGGCTCCCAAGTTGTGGACTGTTTTGCAATGGCCTCACTCTCTGTGGATTTCATCAAAACACACCCTCTGCATCAATGGGAAGGCTTTTTCCGCTCAAATGCAATGTTCAGGTGCTGTTGGGGACCATGGAGAAGGAAAGAGCCATCACCACTCTCACTCCTTACTACGCCCCATGCCTTGGGCCTTCTTCTAACTACAGAGACCTAAGAACACCTTCATTTCTGTTTTATATGTAGAAACCTTTCTGCAGACAATTAACCCTAGAAAAAGGGAAGGGAAATGGACTGCACTTTTTCCCTAGGAAAAGTTCCCAAGATTTGGGTGACAACAGTCTAGAGCAAAAAAAGGATCCTATTGGAAGGATGGCAGGGAGTGGAGAGGGAGAGCTAAGAAGTAGAGACAAAATGACTCCCTCTTTGATCCATAACAAAATAGACCATTTTAAAATTTTATTTGTTTTTTTTTTGTGATAAAAAGTATCGTTTTCTAATTTGCTTGTTTCTCATTTCAAACTTTATTGCATTACAATCTTTAAAACATTTTGACTATTCCTATATTTTGGAATGTATTGAGGTATATTTAACATGCTTTAATAAAATTTTGTGAAAGTTATTTTGTGTATATAAAAACAGATGGAAGATAGGTGGACTGGGTGGCTCAGCTGGTTAAGCATCCCAGACTCTTGATTTCTGCTCAGGTCATGATCTCATAGTTTGTGAAATCAAGCCCCATGTCAGGTTCTGTGATGACAGCATGGAGACTGCTTGGGATTTTTCCTCTCTCTCTCTCTCTCTCTCTGTCTCTCTCTCAGTCCCTCTCTCCCCTCTCTCTCTCAAAATTAATAAATAAACTTTAAACAAAAAGATGGAAAAGCTATTTCTTGTTGTCAAGGTAAAAATTTCATTTACACAAATGTAAACCAACTCCACTAGTAAAAAAAAATGTACAATTTCCCTTACTAACTATGTTATTTGGGTCATCTTACTTATTTAGACTTACTTGTCTTCTGTAACTTGTCATGGACCAAGGAACATGAAGAATAAATTTCTTTTTAAAAAGTTGTGTTTTAGGGGTGCCTGGGTGGCTCAGTCAGTTAAGCATCCAACTCTTGGTTTCAGCTCAGGTCTTGATCTCACTGTTTGTGAGACAGAGCCCCGCATTGGCCTCTGTGCTGTCAGCCTGGAGCCTGCTTAGGATTCTCTCTCTTCCTCTGTCTCTGCCCCATCCCCACCTGTGTGGACACACACGTTCTCTCTCTCTCTCTCTCTCTCTCTCTCTCAAAATAAATACACATTTTTAAAAATGTTTTTTCCTATTTCTTCGTTTATCTCCTGTAGTGTTTTTTTCTAATTATTTTTTAGGCTAAGTCACTGCTTCTCAAACGTTGCTGTACATTGGAATAAACTGGGAAGTCTTCAAAAATCTGACAACCAGGGAACACTTCACACCAATTAAATCAGAATATGTGGGAGTGGAAACCACGCACCTCAGTATTTTTTAAGGACCCCTTGATTCTAACGTGTTGCACAATTTGACAACGACTCTACCATGTTATTTGGTGCATAAATATTTGCAATTCCCGAATCTTCCTTGTGAATCACACCTTTTATTCTTTATATAGTTTCCTTATTCATCTCATTTTATGTTTTGGTACCAGAATCTATCTTGTGTGATATTAAAATAGTTCTCTCTGGTGGCTGAGTTGGTTAAGTGACTGATTTCGGCTGAGGTCATGATCGCGTGGTTCCCGAGTTTGAGCCCACATCAGCCTCTCTGGGGTCAGCACAGAGCCTGCTTTGAATCTTCTGTTCCCCTTTCTCTCTCTGCCCCTCACCCACTTTTGCTCTTTCTCTCTCTCAACAATAAATAAACATTAAAAAGAGAGAGAGAAAGAGAGAATTATCTCTGCTTTAGTTGTTTGCTTTTGTCTTGTTCATTTTGGTCACCCTTTCCTTTGTAACTTTTCTGTGCCAACTTGTTTAATGTGGCTCTCTTGAATGCAGCATGTACTTGAGTTCTGCTTTTTGGTAAAAATGAATGCTCTTTTAACTGATGAAATTAGCCATTTAAATGGTTCGATGAGACAGACATGTTTGCTCTTAATGCTATCATGCTATTTTCTTTGCTCTGTTTAGTATTTTTTCTGCTAACTTAAAAGATTGCATTTTTCTCATTATAATATTTAACTCTATAAGTGTAAGTTTTTATATAATTCTCGGAATTCTCTATTTTTATACCTTTTAATTCCCTATTATAAGCAGTTATGAAATTTGTATGCCCTCAGCCCCTCATCCTTTCTTATCAACCTCCGTCAACCAGCTTTATTTATTTTACTATGTTTTGGTGTTTACCAATTTACTATTAACTATTCTCATATCTCTATTATTTGAGTTCACTTTAAATTATCTCCTTTGATTTCTGACTATAAAAGATGAGGAAATGCATAGCCATTGCCTTCTTCTCTTTTTTTCCCCAAGCATTGTCTCAGTTTATATATACAGATATTCCTCAACTTATGGTGGGGTTATGTCCCCATGTACCCACTGTGTGTTGAAAATATCATATCAAAAATGTATTTCATACCCTACTTGGTCAAACATCATAGCTTAGCCTAGCCTATCTTACATGTGTGCAGAACACTTTAATTAGCCTATGGTTGGACAAAATCATCTAACACATGGATATTTTATATTATGAACTGTTGACCATTTCATGTAATTTACTGGATACTGTGTGGAAAGCGAAAGACAGAATGGCTGTATGGGTACAGATGGTGTGTGCATCCTGGCTGTTTACCCTCATGATCATGTGGGTGTCCAGTGGCTACAGCTCACTGCCTCTCCCCAGCATCCCCAGCATCACAAGAGTATATTGTACCCCCTATCGCTAAACAGGGAAAAGATCAACCTTCAAAATTTGGCATCAGGTTTCTACTGAATATGTATCAATTTTGCATCATCAGAAAGTTTAAAAATCAAGCCTAACCACCATATATCAGGGACTGTTACTGTTTCGTCTGTATACTGTTTTCACGCACCTTAAGTAATCCTATACCACCGTTATTTAATTTATCAGCTGTGAATGTTATATTTTGATAATGGATATAAATAAATGGCATAGAGAATATGGAAATTAGTGTGCTTCAAGGCTTCTCCCAGTGCGGTCACTCTTCCTGTAACCTTTATTGATAGGAACTCTTATTGAGAGATAGACTTTATTGATAGATACCTCCTGCTAGCTCTCTTTGTGTGCATTAACTCATCCCCTTTGCCTCTCTGCTGGAACACAAACAGACTCTACCAGTCTGGGCAACCAAATTCTACAGTTGCAAAGTGATGTACTGCTTTAGTACTTTACAGCATGACTGTAACTAACCTTGAAGAAGACGATGTTATTGATTTTTCTGAAAACTGACTCTACTCTCCATTTCCTCTCTGATCTCCATTTTCTTCGCTTTTGACAACTCATCTATTTATTTTGTGATTTGGGATTTTGGATGTTTCTTACTTTAGTTCAAACTGGAATGCACATTTCTAGGTTTTACTCCCCCCCTTTCAGTCAATTTCCAAAGGAAATAGAAAAATTACTGTCTTTATTTTGCAGAGAGAAAACGAAGTGTTAACAAAACTTCAGAAGAGGAGTCTTTAATGTGGCTATCTAAATAATAGTAGTGATAAAAATAATAATATCTATTATATCTAATATTTATTGGGGTTGCCTTTAGAGCATGGGACTCTTGATTTTAGGGTCATGAGCTCAAGCCCCACGTCGTGCATAAATCTTATTTAAAAATTAAAAAAAATAAAATGGCTCTCTGATATTTATTGAACATTTATGGCATGGCAAGAACTGCTCAAAGCACTTCATATCTACCACCTTCATCCGAACAGCAAATTTATGAAATAGCAGCAATTATTAGCCCATCTTGCAGATAAGAAAACAGAGGCATCCAGGAGATTAGGTAATTTATATAAAGTCATACAGCCAGGGGGTGACAAATTCAGAGTGCAAACTAAGGAGTTAAGCTTCAGAGTCTTCATTTTTGACCAGTCTATTTTGCTTCTCGATATCTGATGAAGTCAAATCGAATTTTGGGGATTGTGTGACTTTTTCTAAGAGGCAGGAAGCATGTAGTCATGCTCTAATCAGAAGCTATCTGAATGGATTGTGTAGATGGGGTAGAAGAGAATGGACTGGTTCTGATGGGAAACTACTGCCTGTGTTCCACGAAAAGAGAGACAAATAGGTTTCCAATTAACTAATAATCCATGTACAATCAGATTAATGGGGAGAAAGAGAAACATATTTTAGTTCTTTTCAGGATGAGTAGGTCCCAGTACAGTTAAAAGTAAAATGATATCCAGTGGATTGAAATGGATTGATTTGATTGATTGATTTTTTTAACCATAGAAGTTGTTTATCAATCAAGCCAAGAACAACATGCTTTAGCCTTTGTAAAGTCATAATAATTTCTGTGCTCATCATAATTATCAATATGACCAAAATAATACCTATATAATATTAGTATATAAGCATCAGCCAAATGATCATCTCTCTTGGGTTTGCTGAACAATTTCTTCCACACAGAGTTCGTCCCTTAGGGAAAAAAAGATGACAATAAAAACTACATTCCCATGAAGGTCCAACACCTCACGGCAAAATTCATTCTCCAAGATCTGTCCTTTAATATCATGAGCATTGTGCCTTGCACCAAAAAGACAGCCTCTTATTTTATGTTAATATATATTCTTCAAAGAGACAAGTGAAGAGAAATAGGTCTATTTTTATGTTATGCATGAGAAATTAGGTGGTTAATTTTCAAGGGCTGCTTCAATAAATCCCAATTGAATTAGCCAGTATTAGCATGTGAAAACGATCAAGAGACACTGCACAAACACAATGCAAAATGAATACAAATGATTTGGCTCCAGATCCGATCAAATAAAGTAGAGGATTGAATTAACTAGTGAACAAAATTAAGTGGAAACGATGGCATTTCACAGCTAGTCAGCTGTGGCTATGAAACATAGCACTGAAAAATTTAGACAACTGTTGTGAACCTTTTATTTTTTCCATTCAGATGTATCTCTAAAATGACATATCTGTATGTCCTAATCAGACCTAATGTTGTTAGTGATTTGGTGGTTGAGGTCATATTAATGTATCCTGTCTTTTTATATGACATTCAAGGCAACAAAACCAACAACAAATATCTACTGAACATCTATGGCATTCTAGGTTGAAAATAAAATCTTTTTTTTCCATTTTATTTAAGTCAGATGGGAGTAGAGGAGAGAGGAGAAATGGATGAGATTTTTCATAAGATTTCTAAACTTCTAACAAGTCTATAAATTTAATTCGGCATAAAAAGCACAATTGTGACATAATAGGAAGAGCTTTGAAGTCAGACGTTCTTGAGTTTCAGTTCTAACTCAGTCACTTATAAGCTGTGCTACTAAGCCTTGTTCTGCTCATCTTTAAAAAAAAAAAAGCATTACCCAAGGGATAAAGGAGTACTGATGCATAGGGGCACTTGTACCCCAATGTTTATAGCAGCACTCTCAACAATAGCCAAATGATGGAAAGAGCCTAAATGTCCATCAACTGATGAATGGATAAAGACATTGTGGTTTATATACACAATGGAATACTATGTGGCAATGAGAAAGAATGAAATATGGCCCTTTGTAGCAATGTGGATGGAACTGGAGAGTGTGATGCTAAGTGAAATAAGCCATACAGAGAAAGACAGATACCAAATGTTTTCACTCTTATGTGGATCCTGAGAAACTTAACAGAAGACCATGAGGGAGGGGAAGGGGAAAAAAAAGTTACAGAGAGTGAAGGAGGCAAAGCATAAGAGACTCTTAAAAACTGAGAACAAACTGAGGGTTGATGGGGGGTGGGAGGGAGGGGAGGGTGGGGGATGGGTATTGAGGAGGGCACCTTTTGGGATGAGCACTGGGTGTTGTATGGAAACCAATTTGACAATAAATTTCATATATTGAAAAATAAAATAAAATAAAATAAAATAAAATAAAATAAAATAAAATTTTAAAAAAAGCACTTTAAAAACCTACCACAGAAAGTCATTTTATGAAATAGAAATCATATAGTTAAATTCTCCAGCCTGCCGTAGGGACGTAACGGAGGCTTCCTCTTATTATTCCAGAGTCAGAGTGGCTGTTTCCTGAGATGCCAGTGTTTCTACTAATGGACAAATTCTCCCCCACATCTTAATGCCACTATCCCAGCACATAAATTGAAACTTACATTTGATGGGGAAGACTACAAATAGTGAGAAGGGGAATTTTAAAATAGAATTTTTAATAATTGACGCCTACTCTGAGTCATAATAATTTTTCAGCTGGGAATACCCCAAAATAACACCTATTATTTTATTAGACTCAGAGCCGTTGCCAAGCTACTGGAATGATAATGTGGTAAACACTCTGGGAGAGAGAAAGAAAATGTTGAAGGGCCAAGCAATAACCTATGAATGGAGAGACTAGATCTCTCATAGAACATGGCTTAAATTAAATCAAAACAGCTTCTGCCATGGTTAAAATATCCTTTTTGGGTGTTCTTTAGGGATAAAGGCAGTTGAACAAACACAGAAAGACTTTTCCCAACTTCTAAGCAACGGAGAATGAAGCAATGGCTTTTCTTCTGTACTCAACGCAGGAGTCATTCATCGTCGCCTGAAAGGCCAGTGTATATGGAACTCCCTTAGGCAGTTTCACGGCAGTGGAGCCAGTGAAATAACTTTCTGTGATTGTTATTTATCATCAATACTAAGCGTGTAAATCAACTTAAAAAAAAAAGACAATGCAGAGTTTTAACATCTTGCAATAGTACCAATATAGGCAGAGAAGACTTTGGATTAATTTTTCCTTGCAGTCCCTTTCAAATATTTTTCAATGATGTCAACCCCGGGCCGAAAATCTTGATGGGTCAGCTCTGTGATTGTAGGGTTGTCTTGTATAATTCTGTCTGGTTTTTCTATTACTATAGATGGCTTAAAGTTAAAGATCAGCACTTCCACAGACATTAGCCTTCAACTGACTAATGAAATTCTGTTCTTGATAGATTTTCAGTTTCCGCTCAGTCCAAACCTCCCTCCAGGAAACTGGAGGGAAGAAACAGCAGCAACAAGGGTTCTTGATCTTTCTTGCTTACACACTCTCCACATTTATCTTGAAAATATCCAATGCTTCACTTTTATTATGCAGCTTTTCAGAAACACCCACCTGCTTCTAGCTCTTGCTTCATTCTTGATAGTTATTTCCTAGAGGTAGGTGTAGACGACCAATCTATATGCATTAGCCTCTGGCAGTCAGACTGACTGAACTTGCTGAGGTGAAGTTTAAGGCTAGAGTGGACCAGCAGGATTCCCAGAGTGGGATCTGCTAGGGAGAGTGTAGTAATTCAAGTCACATTTTACGCTAAGCAATTACAGATTTCTCTGACAGGTTAAATACGAGTTCACACAAAACTGGATTAAGATTGTGGAGTCCTGTGCTCGGAAATACTCTACGTAACACTTTTGTGGAAAATTATTGCCCACAATAATAAACAATATAATCTTTCAACTCTTCAAATTCAAAGAACCAATCAGTTGAATGAGGAGGAAAAAAGCAGAAAAACGAAATCAATAACTAATGCTGTAAACGGGTATTCTGAATCATGCATACCCAATACCCAATTCTATGAAGAAATTGTCTTAGCTATTTTATCTTGTGCATTAGTGTCCTCCAGCACGGTCTAATAGATGGAAACTAAAGGAGTTTGTTCCTGAAAGTCTGAGGTAATTATTTTGGAGTTATTACCTCCATCCTTTTGCCATTACAGCTTCCTAGTTTTTCTTTGATGTCAACTCACTTTCACTGATGCGAAAACCAGAGACACCCTTAAGCATTCCAGGGTACACATTCCAGAAGAGGTATCCTGACATGCTTATCCTCAGACTCCTGATATTGCTACTTGTACCCCTTAGTGATTCTGTCGAAAAATTCTCCCCGGTCAAGTGGCATTATGAGTCTAATTCTCAGAAAATGGATCAGTATGGTGGAGTCATGTGCTATAAATACTCTGTCTATATAACACTGTATAATAATAGGATACTGACAAACGTGAGCCACTTGGAACCTGAAAGTTCCATCTTCACTTAGCCCCTAAATTGTTAGGTCATTAAAATTCCCTTGGCCTGTTTCCTCATCTACAGAGAAATTTTATTTATTTATTTTTAATATTTTCAATGTTTTATTTTTATTTCTGAGAGACAGCATGCAAGTGGGAGCAAGAGAGGGACAGAGACAGAGGGAAACAGAAGATCTGAAGTGGGCTCCACGCTGACAGCAGCGAGCCGATGTGGGGCTTGAACTCATAAACTGGGGCTCAAATTCCCAAACTGCGAGATCACGGCCTGAGCCACAGTCTGACCCTCAACTGAGCCCCCCAAGTGCCCGTCATCTACTGAGAAATCTTAGACCTTAAGACCTCTTACTGCTCTGATATTCTTTGACTTTATAATTCTATGACTCTTTCATTCTGCCATTTCTTCAACCAGACCTAATGCATTTCTCCATCAATGAAGAGCTAAATGTAATTCAATAAATAAGGTACAAAAAATAATTATTATTAAGATACAGATAAATGTCAGGACAGCCTCTCCCCTGAAATCCAAATTAATTTTCTCTGCTCTGTAATGCTGTCCTTTCCACATACAACTCTCTCAATCTTTTGACTTGTCTAAATTTTCAACACCTATTTACCTTTTCTTCCTTGATGACCCCTGATTTGCAGATTTTCTAACTTTTCTTAATCAACATAAGGCATGCCTTCCTTGACACCCTATCTGGAGTCCTTGACTATTCAATATTCAGTGTCCATCACACATCTGTTGAGTATTGTGAGACACCCATGTACCAGCCCCACTACATTGCTATTGACTTTGGCTCCATACTAATATGCTTGGGACAAGAAATTGAGCAGTGTCTTTTTATTTCTCAGCTATTTTTCAGGTGTTTAATGAGTGTCTTCTATAGGCAAAACATATATCCTGTGACATATCCTGGAGAAATAAAAGAAAGATGAAGGAAATATCAAAGTCACTTTGAGTACACAAAGACAGAGAGGACAACAGAAAATACAATGTATACAGAGAACACACTGAGTACAGGAGGCTGTCTTAAAGGCAGGAGGTTCCCCCTTGTAAATTCTTTATAAGCACTAAAGTTGTTGGAATTTCCTTCTAAATTGGAAGCATTGGCTTATTTTAAATATTTTTCTTTTTCATTATTCAATTATTTGAATGGATGTTATATGCACATGATATGAAACTCAAAATGTACAAAAAGGTACACAATAGGAAAAAAGTCTCTCCCCCCACCTTGCTTTCTATTCTCTTAATTTCCCTCCACAGATGCAACTAAAATGTCTTAGAAACACAGCTTTAAAGTCAAGTTCCAGTTTTGTGATGAGTGATGAATTGTCCCCTGATTACCGGGGCCGCTGTTACATGATGAACTGAGTCTGAAAAAGAGTCCTTGCTTTTCCAACTCCATGAACGCATGTGCATTTTGAATGATTATATGCTTGAGCAAGCAATCTATTGGCCAGTAGAATTCTCTTGCTGTCTCCACTAGCCATGTGCTGACTTATACCATCACTATCTCAGGTTATATTTATTATGTTACCATGGATTTAATTTGAGGCTAATATTTAACTTCTGCAAGATCCAAATCGATGCAACTTGTTGGATACAGAGGCATTTATCTGTGTATATCACGCGACAGGTATAAATCGCAACAAAATTAAGATTTATTCATGCCTGCTAATCTAATCCATTCTGTTCCAGTTGTTCTGAAAGCACTGAATCAAAATTGATAATCATTCTAGACCAGAATCATCTGACAGATATTGTTTTCTTAACATTTATTGAATCCAATTGAGAGAGAAGAGCAGTGTGCTTGTAAAAAGTAATATTAAACCAAGTACACAAAATGAAAATTTGAGTTTTTATAGAAAATTCTGCTTACTTTTGATATACAATCATCATTCATTATTGACCTTTTTAAAAATACCTGAAACAGGACCACCTCGGTGGCTAAGTAACTTAAGCATCTGACTCATAATTTCAGTTCAGGTCATGATCTCAAGGTCACGAGACCATATCCAGGTCCATATCCACGTCCCCACTGGGCGTGGAGCCTACTTAAGATTCTCTCTCTCTCTCTCTCTCTCTTTCTCTCTCTCTCTCTCCCTCCCTCCCTCCCTCTTCCTCAGCCCCTCCCCTGTTCATGTGCATATACACATGCACATTCTCTCTCTCTCTCTCTCTCATAAAAAAAGAAACACAAAATAACAAAAAATAACAAAAAAAGAAACACAAAAAAGTAAAAATAAAAAATACTTAAAAAGTTCTTCAATATGTCTTAGTAATTTCTAAAGTACATCTCTAGCTAGTTTGATAGATCTTGCAGTAGGTTAGAAAAGAGCAGAACAATAACACTAATAAAATGCCAAAGTCTAGAGGTCTCGGCAAAATAAAAGGCTCTTCGTTAAATATTTTCCTCAAATTTGATTTTTAAATTATTTTAACCTGGAAGTTATGAGAAACTTTTTATAGTTACTTAGCTATTTTTATGTAAGATGAGTTTTTACACAATAGATTGGTTGTATTTTCTTAAGGGTTTTTAAAAATAGGAATTGTTAGTATTAGCTCTTGATAATTATTCTCCAAAATGAGAACATTCTACTAAAACATAGCTTGTGGATGTAAAAACAGAAGTTTATGATTTACTTGCCCAGCCATGACTTGTGTGAAGGGAGAGGTGTGTCTATTCAAGGATCTATCTTGAACACCTCTGGGCCTGTCTTATATCCCACAGCACTCTGACCTGGCTTCTAAAAGCTGCACATTCATGACCCATTGATCATTATCTCTGAAAGGCACATCCAGAATTTTCCAAGTCCCCAGGCAACTGCTTCTTTCAGTGTCATGGTGAGGACAGACACCAGATTTCAAAGAATTAAGACAATGTGAGAAAAATGTGAGTTGAAGATGTTTACTTTCCAGATCTACTCAATGAAAAGAAAAGAATGAAAAGATGAAGTTGGTGGCTCTTTTATATTATGTGAATATTATGAGAAGTACTTGTATATTGTTTATGTGCTTAATAACAGAAAAATGAAATACATAGTTAAGGGAGTTAGTCATATAGGATGACTTTGGGTTTGAGTTCTTAAGGATAGGAAAATTCTATAATATTTGAGAGCAGAATGGAAAGAGCATATGAAGAAAAAGTAAATACCGAAATGCTGGAAAGAAGGGAAATCTTTATAGGAATAAGTCCCTAGGGAAGTGTCTGCATAGCGGATCCTTAGATCCCAAAAGGTATGGAGAGCCTACAATCTCTACATATCAGTTAGGATTGTTGTTCTGCCTTATGTAACAGAAACCCTATGCTAGTGGCTAAACCAAATAGCGATTGTTCCCCCCTGACGTAAGACAAGATGTGGATATGACAGTCTAGGGCTGTGGTGTGGTGTGGGGACCACCCAATATCAGCAATGCCCCAGTACCTTCTGTCATTCCACTTTGCTTGCCATTGGAAAAACAAGAAACAAAAGAGAAGAGGAAGGAGAAATCGCTTCATCAAGGAAGCAAAATTCCTGGCAGATTTCTGCTTACATTTCATTGCCATGACTATATAACACCGCCACCTCCAGGCAGTCTGGGAAGATGGATTTTATGGCTGTGCATATTATTGATCTCCTCTCCAAAACTGAGGTTCTGTTAGAAGGGAAATGAGTGAGTACATATATAGAAAAACAATTAACAATTTCCGACATAGTTCAAAGTCTTGTCTGTACAACATAGATACATATATTTTCTCCTTTTTCCCAACTGAGATAATAGCAAATTATACCAATGTGCAGGTGATACATCTACTTCAAATCCCAGGTTCTCTTGGTACTTTAATAGGTTGGCATGTTTAGCAACCTTGAATTCATAAAAAAAAGTAATCTTCCCTCAACATAATCAGCTATAAAGGTACAAACAAATGAACAAAAACTTCCATTCATAATAAAGACATAATTGGGAAGCACATCAATGGTCAACAATCTCATGGACTCCCTGTCCTGACCATGGAGAACATTCTTTCATGATCTGTAAGCTTCTAGTCTGTCTCTGGGTGGATCTCTTTTGTCTATTGCCCTCCACAGCCGCAAGATCTGCAATCCTGGAAGATCTTTCCATCATCCTTCATGGCCGCAACTGATATGGGCATTTTGGAGGAACTTTCTGGGGGCTCCAAAGGTTTAACAGTACACTTTCCCTGGGTGTGTTCTTGGATACTTCAGAATTGCTTCCCCAGGTTGAACAGTCAGAAACCATCAATAATCACAAAGATCTTTATAAGCCATGGTCTAAAAGCTATGACCTTCCTCCCTCCTTGGAAAAGTGGCTAGCTCTAGCTCAAGTTTATCCTTTTTGTTGGGCTTTCCTATGATGTCAAGTAGAAACAGCATCCAGAAACAACATAAATTTTTCTATCCTTTCTGCTAAAATAACAGCACATCATTATTTTCCCAAAACAATAGTCAGTAGTTCTATCAAATATTTAACAAGGATCATCAGCTCTGTCCACTTTGCAATATCAGACTTCTCAAATAGACTATAGCTCTTCTCCACTCCACTCATCCACTCATTTCACCACCTTCTTTTTTACTTTCAAAATCCTAAATCTAAGGATCAAAAGTTATTTGGGGACTACGTAAAACAAAATCCCAACTAAATATATTTTTCTTATCTAAACAAGAATGTATTTTGAATCTTTTTCTTCCAAGTATATTTTTCCCTTCACAATACATTTGCTTATGTAACAAGAAGTCCTCATGCTTATGTAACAAGAGGCCCACAAATAAATAGTCCAGGTTTTTTAGGGCTCTGTATTCAGCATATGATCAGCGTTCCAGGCTTTCTACTCTGCCATCATTATCAGGGACTTCTGTCCTCATGCTGTCACTTCATTGTCACAATGGCTGTTCCATTTCCAGCAAGAAGAAAGGAGGGAGAGCAAAGGGAAGAAAAACTTTTCTTGGAAATTTTGAGCAAGCATTTGATCATGTTACAAAGGTCAGAATAGTGTCAGGTGGCCACTCGTATTTATAAGGAAACTCTGGTAAGGCAGAGCTTTTAGCCAGATACATTGCTCCCTGCCAAACAAAACATAATATCTCCAGTGAAGACAGAAGGGAAAAAATTAGATATTGGAGTAGCAATTGTTGGTATCTGCCACACTCTGTGCCCCTCACAGGATTAGGACATATGAGAAGCACATGTCGGCTTTTGTGGAACCATATAGAAGATCTAAAGGGTGATTCCCAAGGCCATGCTCATATTGAAAAACAATGATGAGAAGAAGACAGCTCCAGGCTACTGATAATTGACTGAAAATGGAAGATTTTATGAAGAAACACTTTTTAGAGCCTCATTTGTCTCCATGAAATAGAAGGTAAGGAACTTGTTGAGTAGACAAACCAGGTGAGAGTGTGGGATGTCCAATGGACTCCAAAAAGGAGTGGGCAGAAGTGAAACCTCAAAGTTCAAGAACTTGTGTCAAAATATAAACATCTTCATGGCTTGATCCTTGGCTCCAGTAGCAGCAATCTCTTCTCAGAATGAAAAGTTGTCCAGTCATCCTTCTTGAAATGCAGCTCAGTGTTGATGCTTTGCTTATCAGCCCCTCAAATCCTCGCTGCTCACTCTCCCTGACTTTCTTTGGTTTTCTTTCACTTTAAGGACACTATTTTCAGTAGCTACTCTTCCATTCTGTTGCTTTAATCAACCTTCTTCCTAAAGTTGTTCCAATTATCTTCCTTTCCTTATTTCTCATCATCATTCATGCTATCTTACTATGGTGTCATTAAAAAAAATGTTAGGCTAATTCAGATAATACCTTAGATAATACCAAAAGCAAAAGCACAAAAGCATGGTTTAAATAAGTAAGCTGGTTAAAAATAAATTGGGTTGAAAATTCTGATGTCAGGATCTATAATATTACAAGTTTGAACTGATAAGGACATTATGCCTCATTCCATCTTGTCATATTATGTCACTAGAGATCTAGTTTGCTTTGCAATGCATGGTAATTTACAGAGATAATACTTCCCCTTTGAAAACTCTTCCAGATGAGGTATCTCTCACATATTTGGCAGGTGATTTCATCTGAATCTGGATCCTTTCCTTTGTAAAGAGGGGACAATACATTGTCAGTGTTGCACTAGATTCTTCCTTTTGACAGTGAATGGTAGGTGTCACACTCCAATCATATTAAAATACTTCTTACTCTCCAGATGCACCATATTGTTGTATGCAACTGGACCTCTGTTAATGCCCCTTCTGCTTTTAATGTCTTCAACAGCTTGTCTTTGGGTAATTTATAGCATCTGTTTTATACTATAATAAGGAGATTCTAATAATTTTATATGGTCCTGACTGGGAGATAAGGAGCTTCTGTAAGCCTAAACATTGCATATTTTTATTTTAAAAGAAGAAAGTAACCTTTTCAGAAAATTTTCACAATTTCCTTATATTGAAGGGGAAAAGACACTGAGACAATTTTATTATCATACAATTTCCACGAGGGAGCTTTTTGGTCACTTACTGTGACCTTATTGTCAGAGCACAAGTGAAGCATCACTTTTCAGCCTATGTTCCCAAAAACCCATGTAGTCTCTACAGTTGATGAGAAAATGACTACATTTTGAACCAAATTACATTAATTTTACTTTAGTTGTCCTATCCCCATGTCTTAAATAAATTTCAAGTCACAAGAAAGGTAAAGAAATTCACCTTTGCCTTCATTACAACCAATTTTTCTTGAAGACATCTTAACACCCTTCTGCTTCCCAATGATGTTAAAATTTGGGGGGATGGGGTGGTGGGGAAGAGGAGATCCTCTAGGAACCAAAAGACTTTTTTTTTTTCAATGTTTTTTATTTATTTATTTATTTATTTTTGGGACAGAGAGAGACAGAGCATGAACGGGGGAGGGGCAGAGAGAGAGGGAGACACAGAACTGGAAGCAGACTTCAGGCTCTGAGCCATCAGCCCAGAGCCCGACGCGGGGCTCGAACTGACGGTCCGTGAGATCGTGACCTGAGCTGAAGTCGGATGCTGAACCGACTGAGCCACCCAGGCGCCCCCCAAAAGACTTTTAAAATGCAGCTTCTTTTTGTTCCTCTTATGAATCTAAGAACAGCATGCCCTCTTTACAATGATCAATCAATTCACTTGTCAAACAAATGCAGAAAAGCATAGCCCTTAAAATTCTGAAGTTTCCTTGACCTTTTTAAAAAAAAGTTGCATGATTCTACTCCTTCAAAATCTGTGGTTCCTAAGTAAATAATAAAAACTCTCCCGCCCCCCCCCAAAAAAAAAAGAAAGAAAGGAAAAAGAAAAAAAGAAAAAGGAAAAGAAAATGTTCTCAATCTTAGTTTATGACTATGCAAGGGAAAACAAGCACATTTTAGAAGAGAAACAGCCTATTTGTTAGGTGGGATGTTTTAATATTCAGACCACCCAGCATTTGCTATGAAGCTCTTACCCAAACTGAAACTGTAAACTGAATAAGGCAGAATAAAGTGTCTGACCCAAGCCCCATTCACTGATTCAAAAAATATTTGGTCACCAAATATACGTCAGCTACTGCATGAAGTATTAGTAACACAAATATGAGTAAGATGCTACCCCATTTCCCAAAACTCTTACCTGTCCTCTCTTCTTCTCTCATTCTCTTATGGGGAAGACTACTTCTTAGAAATAGGACATCCAAACCAGGTCCAACCCCGTTCATTACTGTTTCCTGAACAGATCTCATTAAGGAAGAGCCTGAGTTTTTCACTTTCCAAAAAAGACTGGAGAATTTATGACCTCAAGGATTAGTTTTAATGGACAAATTTCTTTTGGTGTGGCTTTTATGTAAGTTGTTCCACTTACAGAATAATAGAGGACAAAATATTACGATCATTAATATTTAAGGTGACAGTTTGGCAGTTGCCTTAAAATATTATTTTCAAGGACACTTGAAATAAAGCCTTAAAAAGATGACAAGGGAAGATAGGACAAAATCTTTACAAGAAAAATTTGGCATCAATGTTGATCAGCAAAATCAATTACTTACAGTGACAAGACAGTGAGCTAAGACAGGCAGTGCAGACACATATTCGACTCTTGAAAACTGTCAAAGGCATGATTTCATAAAATTGACTCTAAACAAACAATTATTTTATTTTAAAGGAATCATGCCCAGGTGTCTGGCTGTCTATGGATTTGAGTTCTCTGGCACAAGCTTGAAGATATGGTACACAGCTCTCCTCTTGGCACTGCTTATCCAGTTGATCAATACCTTTTATTGAGCCCCTGTTCCTACTAGTGACCAAAAGTGAACATGGAAAACATGATTTCATGCAATCCTCATAGCAATGTTAGGAATTTTATACTACTTTTCCCATTTTACAGGTAAGAAAACAGAATATATCATCTAAGAGTCTTTTCCATAGTCACACAGCTAGTTAATGACCAGGCTAAGATGTAAACCCAAGGACATCAAGCAGTAAAACCCACGTCCTTCACCTGTATGTAAATTGTAGGAGTACAAACCATAGGACTTGTTTTACTTCCTATGTTATAGGCTAGCTGAGCACACATACAAATTATTTTCACTTTGTTCGTTAATTTAAAAAGCATCATAGTGGGGTGCCTGGATGGTTCAGTTGGTTAAGTGTCCAACTCTTGATTTCAGCTTAGGTCATGATCTCACGGTTCGTGAGTTGGAATCCTGAACCAGGCTGTGTGCTGACAGCACGGAGCTTGCTTGGGATTTTCTCTCCCTCTCTCTCCCTCTCTCTCTGCCCCTCCTCCAAAATAAATAAATAAACTTAAAAAAAAAACAACACAGCTTACATTATTCCAGAAACTCTCTTAAGCACTTAACTTAAAATATACTATATTCACAAAATTTTATAAGACCAATAGTATAGTCAACATTTTAGAAGCAGAAAAACAACACACTGAAAGTTTGAATAAAATGCCCAATTTCATGGGTAGAATCAGATTAGCACTAAGGTTGGTTGACTCCAAAGTCTGTGCAAGTCACACTACCTACCTCTTGGCAACAAATAAAGGAAAAAAATTCAGGTGTGGGTATGATTACAGAAAGTAGAAAAGTTTGAGCCTTCTCACAGAAGTTAGCTGCCAAATCTGTGTAAGGAGACATTCTCTGTTGGTAGAATTATGGAAACCTCAGGAATCTCTCCAACCCAGTCCTATATTAACACACAAACACACTCACACACACATACCCAGTCAATAAAGAACTAATATTTTCTGATGTGCCCACATAGTATGGCAGGAACTTCACTTACGTTTTAACATTTTATCTTCCCAAAGGAAGAGCATCTTTGGTCTTACTTCTTTTGGGGGGAGGTGTAGAGTATTTTATTATTTCTTGACAGTCAAGTGAACTTGGACGAAGTATTAGTTATCAGGATCTTCATTCCTTCATCTGAGAAATGATGGGGTTTAGCCCAGGAATATTCAAGGTCTTCCAGATTCAGAGTCCTGTTATTAGAATCAGGAGTACCTACCCTTGCAACGTCCTC
Organism: Panthera uncia; assembly: GCF_023721935.1. Taxonomy (NCBI): domain Eukaryota; kingdom Metazoa; phylum Chordata; class Mammalia; order Carnivora; family Felidae; genus Panthera; species Panthera uncia. The sequence goes on along the minus strand of NC_064818.1, from coordinate 24,555,706 downwards.
AGCTAGCGCAGGCCATCAAGGTAACGTGAGAGCTGAGTGTGTCTGCTGGAGGTCTCATTCAGGTGTCAAAAATCAAGTGTTCGTGTGACAATAACATAAAAAGTGAACAATCCTGGGTGTCAAGTGTTTGTCAATAAATGCTTTGATAAATTTCACTGAGAAAATGAGTAAATGAGATAATGAATGTTTTTTTAAAAATAGTATGTATAGGGGCGCCTGGGTGGCTTGGTCGGTTAAGCGTCCGACTTCGGCTCAGGTCACGATCTCACCGCCCGTGGGTTCGAGCCCCGCATGGGGCTCTGTGCTGACCGCTCAGAGCCTGCGGCCTGTTTCAGAGTCTGTGTTTCCCTCTCTCTCTGCCCCTCCCCTGTTCATGCTCTGTCTCTCTCTGTCTCAAAAATAAATAAACGTTGAAAAAAAATTAAAAAAAAATAGTATGTATAGTTATATGATTATTTTTAAATAAATAATGATGTCCATGAACTCCCAATTATAGCAAGTATTCAAGAAGCTGGATACCTCTCTTAGGGATGCAATAAAATTTTTTTTTCATTGACAAATTCCAATAAATTATACTTACTTATAAGATTATCCATTTTATTCAGGTTTCAAACTTATAGTTTACACAGTTTGGCAGTACAGTAAATCTTATAATTTCCTCTGAATTATGTAGTTATGTTTCCTTATTAATTTTTAATTTCTTGTTGCATTTATTATTCTTGTCTTTTTTCCACTCTTTTCTTGATTATGTCAACCAATAGCTTATTTTATGATACTGTTTTCAATAAATTACTCTGCATTTACTTGTTCTTGATTTTTCTCTTTTCTAATTTACAGAGTATGCTTTTTACTTACTGTTATACTTTCCTTGGTTTTATTTTGTAGTTCTTTTATTAACTTTTTATGTTGAATGCTTAAGCCATTTACTGTTATCTTCCTTGTTTTTTAGTATAAGTATTTAGGGACGTAAATTTTCTCTGAGCAATGCTTAAGATAACTGGAAAAACCCTGACTGATGGTATTTTCATTATCACTATTTTCTAGATATTCTGTGCCTTGTACTTAGATTTCCCCTCAGACTCAAGAGTTGTTCATAAGGAGATTTGTTTAGTTTAGTTTTTAATTCTCAGCTAGTGGGGTAGTTTTGATTTACTATCTGCTGTTCATTTCCTGCTTTATTGCATTATGATCACAGAATGTATTTTAATATTCTTAATATTTGAGTGTATTAAGGTTTTCTTTGTGGTCTAATATAAAAATATTTTGTGACTATTCCTAAGGTACTTGAAAATAAGATGTATTATATTTTCAAAGTACAGAATTTGATATAAATGTGCTATATAAGCTCACGTCAATTATGTATATTAATTATAAGATATTCCTTTAATAATATTTAGTTCTTCTATAGCCTTACTTTTAATCAGCTTGATTGTTAATGGACAGAGATGAATGAATGAAAGTATCTTCTTGGTAGTGTTTTGTATTTCTCATTTCACTTCCTAAGTAAAATGGTACATTGATATTCAGAAAAGTTATAAATTTATCATGAATCATACCTTTTGGTTATTATGTAAATGTCATTTTTATCTAATTTAAATATTTGGGGCATAAATCAACTTTAACTGGCATTACAATCATAATCTCTGTTGTATTTATTTCTATTTGGTAAGCCTTTGCCCATACTTTTGTTACTTTGTTTCAGTTAATTTAAGTCACTTTATATCTTGTTATAAAGATATTTGTGATCTAATCTGAAAATCATTTTATTTAATAAGATTTATATTTTTGATATAACAGATATAACTGGTCTTAAGGCTGTTACCGAAGTCCACAACTTTGAAGTCCAAAGTCTCTAAAAATTTATACTTCTAAATTTATTTTAAGGCATCTAATCTAAACTATAATGAGGTTAGTTATAGTATTTTTAGTCCACTTTCCTTGAAGACAAGATGTTTGCCAACAAAAGTATCAATGTGCCCAATTACAAGGTGCTGCTCCAGAGTTCACTGCAGATACTGAGAAACATGTTATATGCACCATATTACCTTTCTAATATTGAATCAATTCTAAAGCCCAAGAAATAGTGCAGCCAAGGGACTTCAGACAAGCGATGGTGCACATGTATAATCTTATATTTTCATCTTTTGTTGCTTAAAAAATAGTTTTATACTCTATGGTCTGTTTTTTGCATTTATTTCTTTCGATAAGACATATTTTGGGTCTAGTGATCACTGATATTACTTGATATAATATTATTAATTTTCTATGTCTCTGGATCATATTCATTTTGCTATGTAATCGATATTAGTGTATGTTAGTGTACCTCCTTTTTTTTCAGCTTTATTGAGGTATAATTGAAAATGAAAACTGTAAAGATTTAACTTGTACAACATGATGGTTTGATATACACATACACTGTGAAATGATTACCATAATCAAGTTAGTGAGCGTTTCTATCATATCACACAGTTGCCAGTGTGTGTGTGTGTGTGTGTGTGTGTGTGTGTGTGTGTGAGTGGTGGTGGTGGTGGTACACTTAAGATACACTCTTCAAGGATACAATACAGTATTTTTTACTGTAGTCACCATGTTGTGCATTTGAACCCCAGAATTTTTTCATATTATAACTGACATTTTATATCCTTTGTCCAATATCTCCCCATTTTCCACACACCCCAACCCCTGGTATCACCATCTTCCTCTTTGTTCTATAAGTTTGTCTTTTCTCAACTCCACATACACATGAGATTATACAGTATTTGTTCTAGCTTATTTCACCTAGTATAATATCCTCAAGATTCATCCATCTTGTGGCAAATGGCAGGATTTCTTTCTTTTTATGGCTGGGTAATATCCCATTGCAAATATATACCACATTTGCATTTCTATTCATCTGTCTACAAACACTTGTGTATGTCCATATCTTGACTACTGTGAAAAATGCTACCACAAACATAGGAGTGAAGATATCTCAAGATACTGATTTAATTTCCTTCAGACGTATACCCAGAAGTGGCACTGTGCATCATATAGTAGTTCTATTTTTAATTTTTTGAGGAAACCCCATACTGTTTTTTATAATTGCTGTAAAACTTACATTCCCATCAACAATGTACAGGATTCCCTTTTCTTTACATCCTTGTCAACACTTATTTCTTCTCTTTTTGGTAATAGCTATTCTAACAGATATGAGGTTATATCTCATTGTGATTTTCACTTGGATTTCCCTGGTGATTAGTAATGCTGACTACCTTTTCATACACATATTGGCCATATATATGTCTTCTTTGAAGAAGTGTCTATTCGGGTCCTTTGACCAGTTATTAATTAGGGGATTTACTTTTTGCTATTGAGTTGTATGAAAGTTACTTTTATTTTTTGGATGTTAATTTGTTATCAAATATATGAATTGCAAATACTGTCTGTCAATCCATACCTTCCATTTTATTGGTTATTTCCTTTGTTATGCAGAAACTTTTTATTTTGATGTAGTCTCACATGTTTATTTTAATTTTGTGGCCTGCTTTTTGGTGCAAATCAAAAAACAAAACAAAACATTGTTGAGACCAATATCAAGGAGCTTTTTGTGTGTTTATTTCTGGGCTCTCCATTCTGTTGCATTGCTCTACATGTATGTTTTTATACAAGTATCATGCTGTTTGATTACCATAGCTTTCTAATATAGTTTGAAATCAAGAAGCATGATGCCTCCAGCTTCATTCTTCTTTCTCAAGATTGCTTTGGCTATTCAGGATCTTTTGGGGTTCCATACAAATTTGTTTTATTTAAATACATCTATAAAAAGTGCCATTGCAATTTTGATAGGGATTGCATTGAATCTGCAGGTCACTTTGAGTAGTACAGACATTTTAACAATATTAGTTATTCCAGGCAAGGAGCATGAAATACCTTTTATTTTGTGTCTTTTCAATGTCTTATAGTTTTCAATGTATAGATCTTTCACCTCCTTGATTAAATTCATTCCTAAATATTTTGTTCTTTTTGATGCAATTGTAAATGGGATTGTAAATGGGATTTTTAATTTCTTTTTGGATATAAGAACACAATTGATTTCTGTATATTGATTTGTATCCTGCAAATTTATTTATTTATTTATTTAATTTATTTTTAGTTCTAACAACTTATTTTCTTTTCTAATGCTTATTTATTTTGAGAGAGGTAGAGATAGCACAAGCAGGAGAGGGGTAAGGAGAGAGGGGGAGAGAGAGAATCCCAAGCAGGCTCCCTGCTGTCAGCACAGAGCTGGACGTGTGGCTCGAACCCACAAACCATGAGATCAAACCAAGAGTCAAGAGTAGCTTAAACAACTAAACCACTGAGTTCTAACAATTCCTTGATGGAATCATTAGGGTTTCCTATACATAAGATCATGTTATCTGCAGAGACAATTTTACTCTTCCTTTTCTATCTGGATGGCTTTTCCTTCTTTTCCTTGCCTAACTGCTCTGTCTGCAACTTACAGCAGCAGGTTGAACACAGGTGCTGAGAGTTGGCGCCCTTGTCTTGCTTCCAATATTAAAGGAAAAGCTTTCAACCTTTCACCATTGAGTACAATGTTAGATGCGGGTGTCACATATGGTTCATTATGTTGTGGTGCATTCTCTCTATACCTAATCTATTGAGAGTTTTTATCATGAAAGAATGTTGAATTTTGTTAAATGTTTTCTCTGAATCTGGTGAGATGATCATGTAGTTTTTATCCTTCATTTTTCCAAAAGCTGAATCACCATCTCTTGATCTGCATATGTTGAGCCATCCTTGCATCCCAGGGATGAATCCCACTTGATTGTGGTATGATACTTTCAATGTATGGTTGAATTCAATTTGCTAGTATTTTACTAAAGATTTTTGCATCTATGTTCATCGGGGATATTGGCCTGTAATTTTATTTTCTTACAGTATCCCTATCTGGCTTTGGTATCAGGATGATGCTGGCATTATAGATGAATTTGGGAGTGTTCGCTCCTCTTCAATTTTTTTAAAGATTTTTGAGAAGTGCTATTATTCTTCAAATGTTTGGTAAAATTCATCTGTGAGGGCATATGGTCCTGGATTTTTCTTTTTTGATTCCTTTTTTAATCTCTTTATTCATTATAGTTCTGGTCATATTTCATATTTCTTCTTGATTCAGCCTTGATAAATTATATGTTTTCTAGGAATTTATCATTTCTTCTAAGTAATCCAATTTATTGTCATATAGTTATTCATGGTACTCTCTTATGATCCTTTGTATTTCTGTGTTATCACTTGTAATGACTACTCGTTCATTTATAGTTTTATTTAAGATCTCTCTTTTTTTCCTTAGTGAGTCTAGCTATGATTTGTCAATTTCGTTAATCTTTTAGAAAATCAACTCTGAGTTTCATTAATCTTTTCTATTGTTTTTCTTGTTTTCTTTTTTTTTAAAAACGTTTATTCATTTTTGAGAGACAGAGAGAGACAAAGCATGAGCGGGGAAGGGGCAGAGAGAGGGAGACACAGAATCCAAAGCAGACTCCAGGCCCTGAGCTGTCAGCACAGAGCCTGATGCGGGGCTCAAACTCATGAACTGCGAGATCATGACCTGAGCCAAAATCAGACGCTCAACCGACTGAGCAACCCGGGTGCCCCTGTTTTCTTATTTTCGATTTCATTTATTTCTGCTCTGATCTGAATCTCCTTCCTTCTGCTAACTTTGGACGTAGTTTGTTCTTTTTCTTGTTCCTTGAGGTTTCCGGTTAAGTTGTTTGTTTGTGATTTTTTTTCTTAATGTAGACATTAATTGCTATGTACCTTTCTCTTAGACCTGCCTTTGCTGCGTCCCATACATTTGGTATGTGTATTTTCATTTTTGTTGGTCTCAAGATACTTTTTTTATTTATCTTTTGATTTTTGTCTTTGACCCATTGCTTGTGCCGGGTTATGCTGTTTAATTTACATGTATTTGTGAATTTTCTAATTTTCCACATTTTTTTTTCTGGTTTCATACCATTTTAATTGGAAAAAATACTTCATATACTTCAATCTTTTTAAATTTCAGATTTGTTTGGTAATGCAACATTCTACCTATCCTGGAGAGTGTTCTGTGTGCGCTACAGTAAGGTGCTGTTGGTTAGAATATTCTGTATATATCTATTATGTCCATTTGGTCGATGGTGTTATTCAACTCTACTGTTTCCTTATTGATTTTCTGTCTTGATGATCTATCCAAAGTTGACAGTAAGGTACTGAAGTCCCACATTGGTGCATTGCTTTCTGTTTACTTAGACATTCCAATGTTGGGTGTGTGTATGTTTAGAATTGTTTTTTCCTCCAGGTAAATTGACCCATTTATCACTATATAGTGACCTTCTTTGTGTCTTGTGACCCTTTTTGACTGAAAGTCTGTTCTATCTGATGTAAGTGTAGCTATCCTTGATCTCTGTGATTAACATTTTTATGAACTATCGCTTCCCATCCTTTCGCTTTCCACCCTGTCTGTCCTTAAAGCCAAAGTGAGATGTTTGCACCATATTGTTGGATCTCATTTTTTACCCATTAAGCCACCGTGTCTTCGATGGGATAATTTAACCCATTTGCACTTAAAGTAATTATTGATAGGTAAGAACTTACTATGGCATTGTGTTAATTGTGTCCTGACTGTCTTGTAGTTTCTCTGTTCCTGTCTTCTTCTGTTGCTGACTTCCTTTGTCATTTACTTTTTACACTGGTATGCTTGAACTCTTTTCTATCTTTCATGTGTGTACTAGATGTTTTTTCTTTGTACTTACCATGAGGCTGACATAAAATATCTTTTAGTTATATCAGCCTATTTTCAGCTGATAATAACTTGCTTTCAAGCACATACAAAAACTCCATGCATTCAGAATGTGACTAGTGAGTTATCTCTCCAGGAAACTACCCCCCGTAACCAAGGATCACCTCATTTTGGAGACATCTGCACCATCCTCTGGAGGCTACACTTCTGGGAACCATGCTGTGTAGAGGGCAGCTTCTGCCACCGGCTATTACACCATCTCCCTCCTCTGTGGTAAACATGAAACTTAAGTTGTGCACATCTTGTTGTGCTGTTCTTTCTGCCGGCTCTTTCTGAAGGCTGCTGAATCATCACTCTGCCATGCCCTTCTCTGCTTCCTCCTGCCTGTCTGCCCCTCTCCTTTATCTCCACTGTGTTTTCAATCCAGCTCACCTATTTGGGGAACCAGGGTTTTAACTTCGATAAAAATTGGTGTGATTTTTGTTTCTCATTTTTTATCTTTTATACGTTTTCAAGGAGAAAAAGAGAGAAGTGCTGATTTTATACTATTACATTCATATCAAATGCCTCAGAAAATTCTATGTTAAATATTGCTAATATATATGCCTATATACATGTTTGACAAGAATGAGGAAGATCATTGTCCATCTTGTTCACTGCTATAGCCCCAGAACCGAGACTGATGCCTCACAAGCAATGGATATTCAATAAATACTTGTTAACATAATAAAGTCTCTGCACATATGAGCTGCTGGTCATTCATTTAAAATATCATCATGCTGGTGTCTTTATACAACAACTAAAAAGAATGTGGCAAAAAATGTGTATGTGAATGGAGCTCACACACTAAAAATTGAGTAAAATAAGATTGCTAAACATTACATATAAGGTTTACTTTATGTTAAAAGTGAAAACAAAACTGAAGAAAATAGCTAATGTCTACAACCACACACGGATGCCTCTGCACGTTTGACTTTTAAGTTTGACAAAAGAGGTTAGAGTATAAATCAAAGGGCCTTGAGCCTTCCCTGTGTGTCTTTTTGAAAATGAGACTGTATATTACACTTGTGTAATTTGAAATCAACTTTAAAACCATATCTTCTTTTCCTGGAAAATAGCATAGTGTCGTGGCTTACCTGTCGTCCTCTCTAGACTTTTGCCACAGATCAGTTCTCAGGAATAGACTCACGGGGAGAGGAAGATCTGCATGAGGAGGTTTATAAGAGAGTGCTCTTTGAGACCAACTTCTCCCAGGCGTGTGGAAAGAATTAAGCAAAGGGAAAAGTTTGTCTGTGATGCAGGTCGAGCACAGGCTTTGACCAATCCCATAGAGATTCTGCAGTTGGGATGCCTGTTCAGAGTTTCCCCCCTCAGGAAACTGAGATAGGCCATTAAATCCCAGCATCAGTGTAAGTGGGTTATGTCTCTTTAGCTGAGGGAAAATCCCTGAGAGGGATTCATCTAAGAGCTGTCAGTCACCAAGCTTCCAAGCAGCTAGGGCATGGGCTCTTGAGTGCTTTAATCCTGATGTAGGAGTGGAGAAAAATCTGGAGAAGAATCACATGCACAAGTATGTGAGCTCCTAGAGGAGAGCAGTTGTGACTTCTTCATGATTTTTATCCCCAGCCTTTTGCTTACTTTCTGGCACATGACAGAGATTCAGTGAAAACTCATTCAGTGAATGAGTAAAATAATATGTCTGGTAACTATAACGTTTGAGTATAAAGAAAGAGATGAGTGATGAAAAATGAATCTAAAATAAGTCAATAGGGTTCTGTTATGGTTAATTTTAGGTGTCAACTTGACTGGGCCATGAGATGACCAGATGGCTGGTTAAACATTACTTCGGGGTATGTCTGTGAGGATGTTTCAGGAGAGATTAGCATTTGATTTGGTACACCAAAAAAGACAGATTGTCTCTCGCACTGTGGGTAGTGGCCATCATCCAAATTGTGGAGGGCCTGAATAGAACAAAGAAAAAAAAAAATAGAGGAAAGTTGAATTTTCTCTCTCTGCCTGACTACAGGAGCTGAGACATAGATCTTCTGCCCTTGGACTAAAACTTAACATCGCTGTTCCTGGTTCTCAGGGCTTTGGAATCAGACTAGAATTTACACCACTCCCTCCCCTGAGTCTCCAGTTTGCAGGCAGACCACAGGTTGTGGGACTTGTCAGCCTCCATAACTGTATGAGCCAATTCCTTATAATAAATCATATGTATGTATTATCATATGATAATATATAATATATATTATATACATATAATATGTATACGCATATATATCCTATTAGTTCTGTCTCTCTCTGGAGAATCCTAGCTAATATAATAATTGATACCAAGAAGTGAGGTGCCAAATACCTGAAATATGGATGTGGCTTTGGACAGGTGACAAAGAGAGGTGGGAAGAGTTTGGGGGTGCATGCTAGATAAACCTGATATTGCTGTGAAGAAACTATTAGACAATTCTGGTAAAAGCTCAGAAAGAAAAGAAAAAAGCTAGAGAAAGAAGAAAGAACCTCCATCTTCTTAGAAAATATATAATCATGCATGTATTGGTACAAATATGGACAGAAAAGACCATCCTGATGAGATCTCAGACTGAAATAAGGAACTTATTGGACAATGGAGAAAAGATGATCCTGTTATAAAGAACTTGACCAAATTATGTTTGTGTTTTATTGTTTTGTGGAAGGCAGAACTCACAATTTATGAAATTGGATATCAAGTCACAAAGATTTCTAAAAAAAGTGTTGAAGGAGCAGATTGGTCCATCCTGACTAGTTACAGTAAAATGCAAGAAGAGAGAAATGAATTCAAGGCAGAATTGAAGAAAAAAGGATCCAGAATGTAAAAATTCTCAGCCTATCCAGATTGCTGAGAACACTACAGGTGTGGTCCCAAAACCATCTGAAAAGGGAATTAGTATTGGTGTGAACCATGGACCTAATCGTCCTCTCCAGCAAAAACATTGCCAGTTTGAACTGAAACTGTTAGAGACAAGATGAAATGAAGGAAGATGGCTAGACTTCTTAGATCCCACAGGACTGGAACACAGTGCTATTCAACCACAAACACACATTATTCTTCAAGATAAGAGAAGGAGCCCAAACACAATTTAGAGATCATCAAGGCTGTCATTCACACCACATGTCCAGAGGGCATGGACATGGTGAGTGGTGTGGGCTCTACATTAGTTTCAAAGGGCAGGATCACTGCCCAACAGAGCCGTGGAGGCACAGTCCTCACCTCAGTTGAGTCCTGAAAGCTGGACTGCCACCCTAGTGGACCCATAGGGCACAGCATGAAGCCAAAGAGGATTGTTCTTAAGTCTTAAGGTTTAAGGGAGCTTGCCTTGTTAGGTTTAAAACCTGTTTGGGACTCATCACCCCTTTCTGCCTTCTGATTCCTCTCTTTTGGAATGTCTACCTATGCCTATCTCACCATCATATTTTGGAAGCACACAACTTACCCCATTTCATGGGTTCACAGTTGGAGAAGAATTTTGCGTCAGGACGACTTGTAGCTTGGGTCTCATCCATATCTGATTTAGATGCTATTTAGATAAAATTTTGTACTTCAGATTTGATGCTGGAATGAGTTAAGACTTCTGAGGTTGCTGGGATGCACCAAATGTATTTTGCATGTAAGAGGGCCATGAATTTGGCTGGGCGGGGGGAGGCTGGGGTGAGATGCTGTAGACTGAACGTTTGTCCCCCAAAACTCATATATTGAAATTCTAATTCCCAATGAGTTGGTATTTGCAGGTGGTGTCTTTGGGAGTTTGATCAGGGTTACATTATGCCATGAGGGTGATATACTTATGATGAGATTAAGGTCCTTAGAAAAACAGGAGGATACATGAAATCCTCTCTGTCATGTGAGGATACAGCAAAAAGTTGTCCATCTACAAAGAAGAAAGAGGGTTCTCATCAGGAATCAAATTGGTCAGAGCCTTGATCTTGGTCTTCCCAGCCTTTAGAACTGTGAAAAATAAATGTTTGTTGTTTAAGACACCAGTCTATGGTATTTGTTACAACAGCCCAAACTGAATATCATTGTGAATATCATTGTGAGTGATACTCAAAAGCTGTGGTTAGCCATAGTAAAGGGTATAGACTGTATCTTATACCCCTTTGAAATCCTTTGAAGTATTTTAGCCAGTCTTATGATCAACTTTAGATTCTATATTGATCACTTTACTGACAATATAGATGGGAACAAACAGGAGGAAACAAGATGATTCATAGCTTTTTAAATAGTTTGGATAAAAGTAGATGAAGCTCTGAAATAGAACAGCAGCAATAGAAATAGAAAGAATTATTTTTAAAATAGGACTTGATTCTGTGTAGAGGTAAAGGAAAGAGAGGAGTGTAAAAAGACCAGAGAATGTCTTGCTCAACATTTTATGCCCAGCCCCTAGCATAGCACCAAGTATTCAGAAATATTACAGAGAGATCATTAGAAAAGTCAGGGGGAGTGGATGAAGTGACATTCAAGGTCCTTTTCTAGTATATTATTGCATTAAATAGTAAGTAAGTCCTGTACAGTATAATACTCTGATCCTCTGAAATCACTTCTTATAGAAGTACCTGATAATATACTTCCCTTCAGAGGGAATGCTCATAGGACATACTACAGAGGTCTTTAAAGTATTTTGAGGGCACCTGGGTGGCTCAGTCAGTTAAGTGTCTGACTCGGTTTCAGCTCAGGTCAGGTTCTCATGGTTTGTGATTTCGAGCCCTACATTGGGCTCTGCACTGACAGCATGGAGCCTGCTTGACATTCTCTCTCTCTCTCTCTCTCTCTCTCCCTCTCTCTCTCTCTCTCTCTGCCCCTCCCCCACTCTCTCTGTCTCTCTGTCTCAAAAATAAATACATAAGCTTAAAAAATTAAAAAATATTTTAAGTATTTTTAAAGTTGTACTTGAAAATACTCAACTGTGAACTCAAATCATATCTGAACATTTTAGAGACCACTAATGTATTTATGTTTTTTATTTTGGACAGTGAGAGTGAATGTTATCAATTGGGACTTAAAGTATACATCTATACTAGCATAATAAGTCCTTTCTTTTTTTTTAATATTTTAGGAGTTAATAATTAATTTATATAAAAAATTATTAAGTCGCTTTAAAATACACAGACACACCAAGTTACCCTAATCTCTTCATCTTATAGACCAAGAAATTTACTCTTGGAGAAGTAAAATAATATGCTCAGGACACACATCACATCAGTGGAATAGATGGTGCTGGAACCCAACTGTCCCAAATAAGAGTATGATGTTCTTTTCACTGTACCACCTGGCTGGGAAAAGATGGAATTTTCATTCAGAGAACTTCCTGCTACCGCTGTTAGGTAATCACCCTACCCCTTATAGATAATGTGATTGAGTGATTCCAAAAATATTTGTGGAACATACAAAGGTCCAGAAAACCATACCATTTCTCTAGGGAGTAAAAATTAAAGTCTATAAATTATAAACAAGGGTAATGGCTCTGATATAAAGAAGAGTCACAGCGAGCAAATTAAATCCATGAGCCTGTAGAAGCAGATTTGATTACAAACACATTACCAAGGTGAAGGCCAGGCTGCTGAATAGCTAGGGAAGAAAAGAGAAGTTTTCTGCTTCTTTTCTTATCTGAGAAAAATGCCTCTTTTTTCAATTTCTTTTGTAACCTCTCTTCAGAGATACCTTCTTTTCATCAGCCAACCAAATGTCATTCACTAACACCTCCGTGTGGAACATTCAGTCAAGGGGCACTGCACTCAGCACACTGAGCACTAAAGTCACAGAGAAGAGAAAGACAGCTGCTTGCAGAGCTCACACTTGAGAGAAAGGAAGCTTCTAGCTTTCTTCCTCAATAATTAAGCCATTCCTATTTACCGCTGACTTCACTACTTTTTCAAGAACAATAATGGGAATGATCAGTGAATTGATTGCTTCATTATGTATAGTGATAACTCATATTTCTTTTTATCTATTGACGACTGTTATTTTCAATTTCACTAAATCAACCAAGTCCTTCATCCACAAAATACCATAATCTCAGTAGACTCAGTATGTTAGTTTGATCTTCTTCACCTTAAAAAGACATGCTGTTTTTCTCTCTTCACATTAAAGAAGAAGAAGAAGAAGAAGAAGAAGAAGAAGAAGAAGAAATTAGAATAGGATGAGTGTACTTTTCCTATACAAAACCAGATAGTAAATATTTTAAGTTTTCAAGCCATATGGTCTCTGTTGGATCTACTCAGTTTTGCCATTGTAGCATGAAACCATCCATAGATAATATGTAAATGAGTGTGTCTATAGGGGCACTAAAATTTGAATTTCAAATCATTTTCACATGTCACAAAATATTATTCTCCTTTTTTTTTAACCACTGAAAAATGTTAAGGCATTCTCAGTTTTCAGGCTATACAAAGAAGGCCAGATTTGACTTGTGGATTATATATTACCCAGCCCTAAATTAATACTTCTTTAACAAATTCTATCTACAGTTAAATTTGACTCAAGGATTTTAGGACAGCAACAACTATCTTAGAACATATGTGACTCCACGGAGGGCTCAAATCATTTCCTGTTGGAGCATGAGATGGTCAAGAAACAGCATCTTTAGAAGGAAAGTAGTCCAATCAGGAAGAGTCCAGTAGAACTGGTAATCAATATTGATGATATTAAAAGTAACCTTCAGTGGTTCTTTGTCCACATTTACCCTCAGTGTAAAAGCAGCAGAATCTTGCTCATGAGCTTGCCAGCCTTGCTGAGAGATCATAAGCCATGCCACGCTTGTTGGGAAATGATTAATAATAATAATAATAATTCACTTTCAAAATTACCAAACTTATTTATCGCTCATCTAATATTTTGATTACACCAATAAGAAGCTTACATCATGGAATTCAAATCAAAACTCCATCTTGGTCAGACGCATAGAAAGAACAGCTCATACTTTGATAGACAGGTGTCTGAGTTTTAATTTCATATATCATGCAAATATCTTCAAGTCTTATCCATTTCCACATTTAGGGAAACTAGTAGGGAAATGTAGGCATTCTTAAGTTATGGCTAAGGTTCAAACTCCAAAAATATCAAAACACTTTTATCACCTCATACATGAGTGAGAATTCATGTATCTTGAAGGAACTAACAGAAATATGTTATGCCATTCTCTCTAATTAGTACTTTGAAAAACCAGGTGTTGTTAGCACTTAGAGGAAATGACACATATTCCTAAGCCCTGCTAATAACCAACACTCTATTGGCTCTTGTAAGATTTAACATCAGCCAGCTGTTCAATATTAATGTCATCTTGCTTTATCTCATCCTTGGCTTGAATTTAGACTTTGATTATAACATTAGTTAAAGAGATCAACTTTAAAAATTTAGAACCAATTCACATGTGGGTAAATGTAATTTTCCCTTCTCCCTACAGCCAATGCATCACAAGAAGTATTTCTCTGCTTCAAATAAATTAGGACCACCGAGTAACTTGTAAACAACAGAGCTAGAGTATGAAGCCAAGAAAACTGACCAATCTGGTGCTCTTAGCCATGCTATCATATTGCCTCTCCCTCTTTCTGTCTCTGTATGGCTAGTAATCTTATGTAAGACAGCAAGAATAACCTTTAGGAGGATTTAACTCTCTAAGATGTAGATTGGAGATCCTGAGGTTGGATTGTGATTGCAGAAATTTTGAAGGATGAGGTGAAAAACATTCCGGTGCATGAATCAACCAAACTTGCTGGATAGACTTGAAGGCAGGGAAAAAAGAAATTACAGAGACAAGAATAATATCTGTATTGATTACTACTTCATTCTACAAATGTTTATTGAGCACTTACTTTGCCTCGGACTGTGCTAGATATTAAAGAAGAAACTGAATAAAATGGACCACAGCTGTGCTCTCCTGAAGCAAGATCTTATTATTAATAGAAAGTGGATTATATATACATAGACTATGTCTAGAAGGCTATACTGAAAACTGGTAACACTGTTGCTTAGGTGGGGCACAAGGTGGATGGAGGAACAGGGACAGGAGATTCATGGATATTCTTTTCATACCTATTGAACTTTAAAATGTGAATCTATTATCTATTTAATCAAATCAAGCATTTAAAAAATATTGGGACCTCATTTATATTCAGAGTTTCTCAATAAATTATGTCATTCTGGGCATTCTCTCACCCGACTAAGAATGTTTTTAATTGTACCTTTTCAAGAACATCTACCAAAATATTTCAACTGTGGTAGTTGGACATTTACAAATTGTCAGCTTGCTTTTTAATTTTGTAGAGTATTTTCTGACCATTTGTCCTCAGGCTGGTAAAGACTATGAAGTGACAGGCCTTTGGTCAGTTCAGATTGAGGGAAAAGTTAACACCTACAGAGAATTGTGTATGTGACTCACTGGCACCCACATGGGCAGGGTTAGGTTTTCCCAGGGCCAGTAAGAGAATATGGAATTAGTACTTTAGCAAGGCTGTTGCCCAGAGCTAGAGAGACAGCAAGGCCAGGTAAGTTTGATAAAGCACAGGACTGAAAAAAAGACCTGATACAAAGACCAGGAGGCAGGGAGAAAGCTGTAAATCACAGAATCTACAGAGAGAAGATCAAAAGCTGATAGGGAATGGAAAAGGGAAAACAGGATTCTCCAGGGATTCCCATGAACACTGCTGTATACTAGATGTTCACAGTTGTCTTTCAGACAATGTGCCCATGTTTCCAGCGAGCTAAGCTAGGGCAGAGAAGACAATTTTGCTACCAGAGGTCTCAGGTTTCAAAGGGTGGAACACTACACGAGATCTTGAGGGTCATTGGGAATCATTTATCTAGCTTGCATATCACTGGCATTACCTAAATGTGCTATATGCTGTATCACATGGTTTTATCTCCATCCTAATCTTGTTAGTTTTTTTTTTTTTTAATATATTATACTTTCTACTAGTTACTTGTAAAATCATTACACATCACAAAACATCCAGGATAGTATGCAAAATGTTGTTTGGACAATAATATATTTAAATAATACACCAAGAGTAAGAAGCACAAAACCTCTTTGCTCTGTTAGACACAGTCCTTTTTAAAACACTTACTTTGGGAGCGCCTGGATGGCTCAGTTGTTTAAGTGCCCAGCTCTTGATTCCCGCTTAGGTCGTGACCTCACAGTTTGTAGGTCCGTGGTTCAAGGCCCACATCAGGCTCCGTGCTGAGCGCATGGAGCCTGCTTGGGATTCTCTCTCTCCCCCTCTCTCTGCCCCTCCCCCATGCACAAGTGTGTGTGGTGTCTCTCTCTCTCTCTCTCTCTCTCTTTCAAAATAAATAAATAAAGTTTAAAAAACACACTTTTTAAAAACTTGTGTTTCATTTTTGAATGAAACTTTTGTTTTGCTCATGACTAAAGCAATACATGCTTATTAGTAATCACTAGAAAAAAGAAGAAAAGAAAAAAAAAGAAGGAAGCAGAAAGGTAGAAGGGAGAGAGACAAGACATTTCCAATGATACAATTTTGGTGTAGCTCATGTTACTGCTTTTATTATCTTTTATATTCATTTATGAGATTTAAAAGAATGGATGGATAGATGACAGATGGATTGTGGCCTTTTCACTAGACCTAGACAATTTCTTATTTTACTACAAACTTTCCCTTAAAACCATTTCAATTTCTATATTAGAGTCCATTAGATATAGATTTGTCACAGGTTATACGTATCTGTGGTAGCTTGCTTCCCCCGGAAAGCAGACCGACTCAAGTTCAGGGTGTAGAAATTTTAGGAATGAGTAAACACTGCAGGGAAAGAAAGGCAGAAAGCAGGATTAAGCAGAGACAAGTCAGGCTGCTGTGCTGGCCCCACATCAAGTTTGGACAACTCCACAGTGAACTCTGACACTAAACTGTGTCGCATGTTAGACATTTATACTCCAAGTTCTACGTCATGGTATGTGGGTTGCCTTGAGAAGGGTGTGTGGCCTTCAGCAACATGGCTTTCTGCGGACACCTGGAGTCTCTATGACAAAAGTACTGCCACTTGACATTGTCTGCTGGCAACTTTCCCAGCAGCCAGGGCAACAAGTTCTTCCTTGCAGGGATATTTGGACAGTGTAATCACCATGTCTGCAAAAATATTCGATTTAATATAACTTTTCATTTATGTATTTTTATATGCTTGCCAATTATCTTTTATTAAAAATACTCTGGGGGTGCCTGGTGGGCTCCGTTGGTTGAGCATCAGACTCTTGATTTCAGCTCAGGTCATGAAGCCAGCGTCGTGGGATGGAGCCCCATGTCGGTCTCCGCCATTGAGCATGGAGTCTGTCTGGAATTCTCTCTCTCTCTCTCTCTCTCTCTCTCTCTCTCTCTCTCTCCCCCTTTCTTCCTCTGCCCCTCTCCCTCACCCACTCATGTTCTTTCTCTCTCTCTCTCTTTAAAAAAAAAAAAAGCATGCATTTAGGATTATTTTTTTAGTTTATATTCTCAACTACAATTACTGATTCAAAATATTTGAACCATTTTAAGGTTCTTGAAACATGACAAATTGCCCTCAAATAGTTGTTCCAATTTGTATTCAAGCCAGTAGTATACAAGAGCTGCCCATTTTTCAAGTTTATCAGCTTTGGGTATTTTAATTTAAAAGTGATAATCTGACAGGTTAACACATTAGCTGGTTCAAAATTTACTTTCTATAGATTATCAGGGAATTTTAACATTAATTTATTTTTCTTCAACCAATAATATAACTTCTGTTGCAAATTGTTAATTCACTCTCTTTGCCCATTTTCTTATTTTCACCATCATGGATAGAATTTTTGTTAAGCTTTTACTAAATTCCAGCTAGTTAACATACAGTGTAATATTAGTTTCAAGTGTACAATATAGTGATTCGGTACTTCCATACATGACCTGGCGTTCATCACAAGTGCCCTCCTTAATAACCATCACCTATTTAAACCCTCTCGCCACCCATCTCCCCTCTGGTAACCATCAGTTTGTTCTCTACACTTAAGAGTCTATTTCTTGGTTTGCATCTCTCTCTTTATTTCCGTTTGCTTATTTGTTTTGTTTCTTAAATTCCACATATGAGTGAAATCATATGGCATTTGTCTTTCTCTGACTGACTTATTTCATTTAGCATAATATTCTCCAGCTCTATCCACGTCATTGCAGATGACATCATGGTAGAATTTAAGATGGTTCGCTTATAAAAACATTCCGGTTTCAAAACTTGAAGTTAGTTGCTTCAACGTCATCAATTTTTCTTCTCTTTTACTCACAACACTTCATTCGTTTATATTATTTGATACTATATTTCTCTATCTTCCCTTCTAGGTTGAAAATTGAAGGGAAGAAAACCATGATGCAAAATAACCTCATCCCAAGTATAGTATAAGAACATAAATCCCAGAAAAGGCCTTAGGGAGACACTCAAGGAAATTTATGGAAATACCATTCATTGATCTGATAGATAAATAAAGAGATAGATAGATAGATAGATAACTATCTACCAGTATAGTATCTGTCAAGACCTAAAAAATAAACTGAAGAATTACATGATTTTCTTTTAAAACATATGAACAATTTGGGGCTTGTTATTAACTGACACAGTGTGCTTTGGAAATCAAGAATAAAAAGGCATTAGTAGATATTTATTTTCTCCCTGTAAGCTTTTCATATCTTATTTTGCCACAAGAGCCTATTTGCATGGGGCCTCTCCATTTTAATTCAATCAGTTGCAAATTAATTTTCTGGGGAACAAAAAGTATTCCCGAGAGACAGTGTATGATTTCCATATTGCTTTTATTTTCATCTTTAGGTTTAAAAAAGAAAACAAAGTTAATGAAGTTGTTAGTAATAATCTTTCTTTCATGTAATTTTTTTAGATCTCATTATGCATTTTTAGTTGTTGTTTTTTTTTTTTTTTACAGTCAAGGTTCACTGCTATTCAAATGAACATCCACCAGAACACCAATGTATTAATCTTGGCATACACAAATGGACGTGATAAAAGCTAGGAATCAAAGAAAGCTGGAATAAACAGTCTCCATATGTAATATGATTTACAAATATTGAATGCAACCCAGGTTTGCTTTCTTTTGGTGTCCTGGGCTTTACCCCCCCGCCCCCATTAACTATCCCTCCCACCCAAAGTTAATTTTTCCTCTTTATTGATTTTTCACAAAGGAATTCATGCCAAACACATGTCACTTAATTATAGGGTGATTGCATGCAACTAAAAGGGCACTGATTACAAAAAGACTAAAACACTTAGCAAAGGAGAGACCCAGTTGATGTAGGCTTAGCAGATTATCAAGGTCTTACTGAGTTCTCACCTCCGTGTCAAAGCTGCACATTTGTCAATGATTCAGAATCCATCTACCTAAAGCACAGCTAAAAATGGGGAATCATAGGCCATGGATGTCTAGTCCTTGACAACAATAATTTCAACCAGTTGTTTTGGGTGGGGAGCCTCTTTAAAAAGTGGAAATTGCTCGTTCAAAACTTTCGTGTCCATGTATTATTCATTGCTCAAGTAACATAATTGTTTTTTCAACTCCTTGTAAGAAAAGAAGGGTGGTGCAGTCAGTTATTAGGAAACAGGGAAGTTCTGCAACCATTCAAGTGGTAGTAAAACATAAGTCATGAGACAAAAATTACAGGATCAGCAAAACCAAAAGATTTCAAGGGAAAAATACACTCCGACTCTCTTTGTCTGAGACACCTGTCCAGTTTCTCTCCAGCCTAAGAAACGGAAGCATTTTTCCTGGTTACAAAGCAGGTCTGCGGCTCTCTCTCAAAGTCTCTCTCACATGACAAATGCCATGAATACACCCACATGGGCCTGAGTGTGCCTTGTTGATTTGGTCGTTCCCAGGCTTCACTTGCTCGACTTCCTAAATCACTGCGATAATGTTGAACTTGTGAAACAACAGTGCTGTGCTAGTGGGTTCTTCATTACTCAGCTGCAGTCTTGAGAAGCTGCCTCGGACAGCCTTAACTGGAAGTTTTTAGTCTTCATCTGTGGAAAAATCCAGGTCCTATTCTCTTTGAAATCAGAGATCAATAAGACTATTTGCATAGTGGTCTCAGAAAGATAGCAATTTTTTTTTCCCTCTCCTTTTTGCGTTTAATGTGGCAACTTTGCTGGCTGTTTAGCATTCTGTAATCAGAGAGTAGTTTAAAAGCATTCAAGGTTAACTTTGATATTTAGAACCTTTTTCCTAACCATATATCCCTTGGGCATCTGAAGGGCATAAGCCACATCTACAGGGTTCTTTCTTGCTGGCCCAATCAGGGCACTGGTAATGAGAGAGAGCTCTTCAAGAGACCTTATGACCTACACCGGCTTATCTAATAAATGAGTATTAGTAACAAAGTAATTGATTCCTCAGGATACAAGCACAGAAAGCATGTCAGGCTGAAACGAATCTCCTTTTTTGCCTTACAAAATACAAAAGGTATAGGGTTGATTTTAGAAAAGAAACAAATCCCATAAATCCATGAATATAATATATAAGCTTATATATATATATATATATATATATATATATATCTCCATCCCTACAGTGGGAAGTAGATTTATGGTTTGCAATCCAATGGACAAGGTGACTTGAGTGAAAAATGAAGGACATCATCAAGGGCCAGCCACTTAGTCTTGATTCTGGGACATAGCCAAGACCCAATAGCCATGAATCATGAGATGGAATAACAAAATGGACACCCTCTCCACCATCACCAAACAGCAAATTCTCAGTGGTTAATGGGCTTCTTTTTATGTGTCTCATCCACCAAACTACAGTGAACTAAATGTTCTGTGATGCCAAGCCATATGTATGTGTTTTGCTCATGGTGGATGCTTAATGAGTGATTCTGGGCAATTATGATCCTCCTTTCATGTAATTTTTCAAATAAGAGGGTAGGTTGGCCAGTTCTCATCAGTATTTGTGAGGTGGAGAGAGCCCCTTCTTGTCTCTGACTTGATTCTCACTATCACTTTAAGTGACTTCTCATCTTCCCCGATCAAAACTATCTCTTAGTAAAGAATATGGGATGGAAGCATCTTGAGTCCTAGTGCAATTCCTCTTCAGGATGGCTTCAATAAGATCGGTTGAGTATTTGGGGAGGGCTCTCTAAGATTATGCCCCAGAAAATCCTGTCTGGGATTAGACAATGTCAAAATGATCACAACGGTGATGAAACAGTCACAAGCCATAATCTACTCTTCCTTTGTCTCAGAAAACTTCAACTTTTTTCTATCTTGAAACACAAATCAAGTTTGTCACTACACAACCCAACAATTCATACACATAAAAATATCCCACGCAACCCCCCTTATATCATGGCTCAAAGCCCTTCAACATCTTCCCTTTGCTTATGGTACAAAATTTAAAATCTTTAACGACACTTCATGATTTTACTTACCCCTCCAACTCATCTCAACCCAAACTCTCTGGTTCTCTGTACTCTAGCCAGAGCTAGAACTTTTCTGAGTTCTTCAATGGGAACTTCTCCATTTCATCTCAGGAGAAACATCTGAGGAAAGCAGTCACTTTCCTTTTCCTACTATTGCCCAGTTTTTGTTATCTATCAAGTCTCCATTGAAATGTTCTGAAGGCACGTTAAACTTTTTTTAAGTAGGGGAATAGGGTTAATAGGAAGATGTTATGGGAAATTCTGATTGGGAAATTTAAACATACTAGGTTTAGTGAATACAAAAAAAAAATGATTTCAGTGACATTGAGAAAAGTAAAGAAGCTAAAAAGGACTATGTTATATTTTTGAAACCTTAAAAGAGAAGTGGGTCAAGAACAAATAGCCTGTGGAGTACAGAGTACAGCTAAGACTGAACTGTTACTGCACCTTCCCTGTCCACGATCCCCTTTGCAGTACTGATCATGAAAATGCAACATACAAATGAAGTCAATAGAAACTAAGGGCAGAATAACAGGTGAACTAGCCATCTCTACTCAGGGGGAAATTCTGAAGGGGCATTTGGGAAGGATTTGCCAAGTGCATAAAGCACAAGCTGACAAAAGAATGGGCCCTGGCTATGAACAAAAGATGTGGAATGAGTCTTAGAGCTCCTGATGCTGCCTTGGCTAGGGTATCTGCAAAGGCCCACCTGTTCTGTCTGAGGTGTTGTTTCATGAAAGGAAGACCAGGGGCTCTATGATTGTAGAGCTCATTTTCAAAAAGGTTTAGTGAATCAGCTTGGGTTACTAGTTAGTTGTTAGTTACTAAAGAGACTACTCTTCCTCTTACTATCAACAAGGAACCCAACTAATGCTTTTGTCGTGATAAATATAAGAGGAGAGAAAATAAGGTCCTAGCCACAATTGTGGCTAAATGTTTGTGCTAAGATTTTTTAAGCTTTGTCTCACTAACTAGACTGTAAGTATCCAGTGAGTAGAATCTGTTTTGCTCACTGTTTTGTATCAGTTGCTTATCATGTTGCCTCGAACATAATAGGGACCCAATAAATACTTAGATGGCTACTGGATGAGTGGCATAGGGAATCCATACGATTGTGGATATTTTTCCACTTGATGCTGGACACAGAGGAATATCCCCAGTACAAAATGAACGCAAAAATGTGGTGAGTGCCAACAAAAAGTATATGGAAAAGACACTCCAGGAAAAATTTTTGCACTTAATGGCAGTCATAGGAACAAGCAGGTTTCCCTTCTCTCTCATAAAAATGTCTAGCCATCATCTCTATCAACATACCACATTCTCTTATATAATGGTTTGGGGTTGGAATTGTTGCAGCGAAGGGAGGGATAGTTCTCTTTCTTATAGACGTCTTGTTTGGAGTGACCATCTTTGAGATGTGTGAGACATATACATCAGTTCCTGTGATGCTGAAGTTATCGAATTGTCAGTTACAGGATTCCAAAAACTCTATTAAAATGACAAAACTTTGTTTCTTTCAACAAAGACCCTCCAGAACACCTGGTGACTGAACACAGGAATACAGACAGAGATCCTAAACTGAAGAACTTCCTCTCTGCTTTTAGCAAAGGGAATTTTCAAAAATTGTTTGATTTCAGGGTTTATCAAGCTGAATAGAGGAAAAACAGAGGAACAAGAATTCTGCCTTAAAATCTCAAGGCATGTTCCAGCCTCTGGGCCTGCCCTATATCATCCACACTGTCACCTAATGCCTTGTAGTAGGTGCGGTTCACAGACCAGCAATATCCATATCACCTCAAAACTTAGAAATACAGAATCTGAAGCCTCACTCCAGATCGACTGAAATTGAATCTGTTTTATCAGGCAATTCATGTGCCCATTAAAGTTTGAAAAGTACTGAGCTGGAACCAATAGCATATGATGAGGACCTTGGGTTTATGTGTTAGACTACATTTTAGAATATTTTTAAAGCTGAAATTTAAAATTGAGGATGGAAAAGATGGTTCTTCAGACACACATAGATGAAAGAATTTCTTTTCCTAGGAAGATGCTAAAATTTAGAAAAGGTCAGAGACTATATCCCGCAGTTCCAAAAGGCAAATTCAAACTAGTCTAGCCAGAAAGAACAACAAAAACATTAATCATTCCCTTCCAGGCCTTCTGGCTTCAGATATTCTCACAGATAAGAAAGACAGAAGGAAAATGTTCTATCCACAGAAGAAAAGTCAAGAAGTCAGAAAAGGCCCGGTCCTCAAAAGATACTGTAAGAGAAGCCCAGAAATTAGAAACTGTACTCTTGGTAATACAAAAATAGTAATTCTATTTTTCAATCCTCCTTTCTTCCCTTTGCAAGGTACTTTAAGTTTCTCTATTTGTAGATAGTTGTACACATTTTATATCATTCCTCCTTTTCTCCATTAGATTATGAATTCCATAAAGAAAATGACAGCTCCTTACCTGATCAAAATAGTTTTTAATTTTTTATAAAGATTTATTACATACCTTTTGACCACTCACTCTCCAAATATAAAGGACAATTAAATTTCTCCAAGAGTAAGAATGTGATTCAATTTCTCTTGCAATACTCATCTCCCTTTTCTACCTCCCCAGAGCCTTCAGAATGAACTCATGTCACCACCTCAGAGCGATCTTCCCTGGCTTTCCCCTTCTTCCTTTCAACTTCTAACACACTTTGCCCTTCCCTTAACTCTTGCATTTATACTATGCTGTAAAATTGCTTACCAACTGTCTCTACATCTACTCGGATGTCCTTGAAGCCAAGGCCGTCACTCAGGGGGACTCAGAGTTCCAACTTGAATCAAACTTGAATCAAATGTCTCATTTCACAGCCTATGTTGTCTGATACCGAGTTCCCTTTTTCAGTAAATTTCTGCTCTATTTCCACAGTGGTCCCTCAATTTCTGTTTTACCTCTGTGCGTGTGGTCTGTGTTCAGCGTTCATCCTAATTTGTACACTGACTTCAGTTTTATGGACATTTGCCACAAGAACTGAATCATATTCATGAAGGTAGGAATTGTGTCCAAGATTGATGCACTTTTTCTCCATCAGTTGACTTGCCCCTTCATGTTCTCCCATCTTCCACACAGCTCAATCATGTGACCTAAAGCCCCTTGGAGGTACAATCCAGACCCCGGCCCCAAAACCAGAGCCTATGTTAGTTTGTCTTCCTCAGCATTCAGAACATCTGTTGCAATGATTTTTCCCCAGTGATTACATGTTTATATGCCCAATTGTTACAGTAATATTTATTTTAAAAACTACTGAATAAATAATCCTAAAACTGGACTCTGAAAGACTTGCTGAACTCATGCAAAATGAAATCCTTAATCTTATGATCTCTTCTTCAGTCCCCCAAAGGAGAGCAAATAAGCCAGCTTGTTTTTCATATGACTTTCTTTATAATAAAACTGGTAATCAACCCCTGTAACACAAGACACACAAAGAAAAATATGAAAAAATAATGTCCAAAATGTACCTCATTCATCAGGATTCTGAGTTCCTATCCACAGAATCCACAATATATCTGATCAGAATCAGAAACCCAGTTGAGTGCCTTTACGCTGGCTGGAAGAGACACTGGGAGTTGTAGGCTGTTAGGGGTTATATTTTAGGAAGGCAGAATTCACACTATGAATTATTAATATGTGGAGTGGATACCAAAAGATTTGAGGCATCCATGAATAGTAGACTTTCCCTATATTGACCTAAATATTAGACTGTGAAATGCCAAGAATATCGCACAAAGTAGTGGGAATTTTCTCAGTCAGGATCGGGACTCACTAAAATGTTTAGTGCAATGATATGTCATCATCAAAGCTACCTGGTAGAAAAATATTTCTGGCAAAAGACCGGATTGGATTCATAAGAGAATAAAGGGATGATGTGATTATACAGACAATAATAAACAACTAAAAAAACAAAGGGTCATGAGGAACTAAAACTTACTGAGAATTTAATCCTCATGAAAACTTTGGTAGAGACTTATAAAGCTCATCCTTATCTAATTGTCCTTTTGGTTAGGTCCCAGAGAGTATTTACACTTCCCTGTCTTTTTGTGCGTGACTAGTTCTGGCCAATGGGTTGTTTGACTTCTGAGTCAAAGCATTTAAATGTTTGTGTGAGACCATCAATCAATCCCCTCCCAAACGCTCTCTTTCCCAGCCACAATGGGCCATTGAAATATTCCTTGGAAAGGATCCTCAGTCATCCTGGATCCAAAATAACTATGATATACAGAGCCATCTGCCAAATAGTACAGGGTATATATTGTGAACAAGGTATAAACCTGTGTTTGTTAAGTGACTTTGTTTTGTTGTGTTTATTTAACCATTTCATAAATTAGCTTGAACTGCCATACCCAGTAATCCTGTAGAAGAGCAATTGCCATTCTGATTTTTGGCCAGGGACAATGAGGCTCAGTAAGGTTATCCAAAGTCAACTAGGAAATGTGTACTGGAGGTGGAATTTGTTTTGTTTTGTTGCTGTCTGTTTGTGCTACCAGTGGTTTGTTGTTGTAATTATATCATGCTTGTTTTATGATGTGTGTGTATAGATATAATGTATATATAATTTTTTGTGTAAAGCATATATGCAGATAATTTTTTTCTTTTGTTTTGTAACATTTTCCTTGGCTTGACCCTTCCAATGTTACCAAATTGCTTTCTAAAAGGACTATAACAATATTTCCACCCCTAAGACACAAAACTACTTTTTGCTGCATGCCTGCGAACAAATAACATTACTCTGTTTAATTTTTGTGTGATAACAATAAAGCAGCATTTTTTTGTTTATTTATTTATTTTGAGAGAGAGAGAAAGAGTGCGTGCAAACGGGGGAGAGGCAGAGAGAGAGGGAGAGAGAGAAAATCCCAAGCATGAGATCACGACCTGAGCCCATATCAAGAGATCACTTAACCAACTAAGCCACCCAGATGCCCCAATAAAGCACATTTAATACACATTTCCCTGACCACTTTTGAGTATGACCATCTTGTCTTATGTGTGTTGGTCAGATGAATTGCTCTTTATTAATTGATTATTCATTTACTGTTGTCAAATTTTCTATTGGATCATTCATCTTTTCATTGTCAATTTGTAAGGTGTCTTTCTATATAATATGTGTTAATCGCTTGTCATCTGTGTTGCAAATATATTTTACAAATCTACCGCTCGTTTATTGACTTTGTTTATGGAATCTCTATCATACAGAGCAATTAAATATCTATATGGTAAAATATGTCTTTTCAAATTGTAATATGAAATATTTTAGGCACACATATATGTATAAAAATAAAGTAAAAATTCATAACATCTATCTTAAAACATAAAATACAAACAATATAGTTAAAGCCCAAGATGTACCTCTCCCCAATCACATCTTCTTTTTTCACTCCCAGAATGAGCCGCTATCTTATATTTGGTATGTATCATTTCTATGCATTTTCTTCTGCTTTCATCATTACATTTATTCTTAAGCTATATATAGTATTGTTTTTTGCATTTTAAATTTTTGAATAAATGTATTAAAACTACATATATCTTTTTCCTGAACTTCAGTTTTTTGCACTGCACTATGCTTTTGACATTCATCAAGATTTAACTATGTAGTTCTAATTTACTCTCATTTTATCTGCAATATAGTATGATTTAACATTCTCTGATCCTTTTCTTATTAAGAAACACTTGAGTTGTTTCCAAATTTCTATAATTCTGAACGTTACCATGATCGTTCTTGTGCTCATCTCCTTCTGAGTATGTGTGAGAAATTTTCAAAATTATATACATACACATAGAAATACTGGATTTTAGGGTTTCTAATAATTGCTTAATTACTGAATGACAGTTTCTCAATATGCACTCCCACCAATTATGTAGAAGAGTTTCTCTTGCTCCACATTATCACAAACATTTGTTATGGTTAAATTTTTATAATATGGCAAGTTTGATGAGTATGAAATGATATTCAATTGTGGTTTCATTAGCATTTCTCTAAGTACTAATGAGGTTAAGCATTTTTCATATGTTTATTAGCCACCAGAAGTTACCTCTTCTGTAATTTGATCACACAATTTGCTTCCTTTTCTTTTATGTTGTTTAAGTTATTCAAACTGATTTTCTGGCTCTCTTTATTGTGGGTCTTAATCCTTTAGATTAACACAAATCTCTCTCCCAATCTGTGGCTTGTGTATGCATGCTTATTCATACATATATAATTGAGAAACTACAATTACAAATTTTATTATACTTCAGCTTATAAATCATTTTCTTTAAAGTCTGCTATTTTTTGGTCATGTTTAAAAAATCTTCCTCTATCCCAAAGTGGTAAAATTATTCTTCCATATTTTCTTCTAAATATTTTAAATTTGAGGTGTGTGTATGATGTCGACTGATTATGTGTTTGGGTGGTAAGGATGTATTTTTCACCAAATCCAATAATTAATTTCTCTGGAAACATTTCCTCTAGGTTTTCAAATTCACTTCCAGAGAGTTGTAATAAAGTTGTTTATTATTTTTTTAATCTCTCCCAGTAAATTACATCATTTTTTATTTCTCATCTTATAAATAGTTGTGCTTTCTCTCCTTTTTCTTAGCCAAACTTAAAGAGGCATTTTGTGCTGTTTTTTTTAATAATTGGTTTTCCAAAAATACAACAAAAAAAGCACCAGAATCCTTTCAATTCTTTTGAGAGAATTAGCTCATATTTTGTAATTTTAGATTATTTTTCTTTAAAAATCCCTTGCTCCTTTATTCTTTTAGCTTAACTGTTTTATTATAATTTCTTTAGATTAAAACTGAGTTCTCTTACTATTTCTTTCTTCTTTAAAAATGGGATATTTAAACTGTAAGTCTTCTTCAAAGAGTAACTTTTTTGTGTCGCAAAGATTCTGCCATGAAGGATTTGACCTCTTTTTACTTTCTAAGTAGTTTGTAAATTCAGTTTTAATCCTCCTTGAACCAAAAGTCATATTGAAATGTACTTCTTAATTTCCATGTCATTAAGGTTTTTATATTCACCTTTACATTACTTATTTCCAATTTTATTGGATTGTGATAAAAAAATATAAAGCCTATAAAATTTCTATTTTAAAATCTGTTGAGATGTTTCCCTTTAAGACACAGTAAGATTCTATATATCTGCCTGTAAGTAATAAATAATTCCATTATTATTAAGTAATGATAAGAAAGTCCAATTTATTAACTATTTTGCAAGTCCTAAAAGCATTACATTTCTATTTCTGTGGAATGTTGTGCAGGATCTCTAAATTCTGAAAATGATATATTGATGTATTCCTCTATAGTGATATATTTAACAAGCTATCCCTGTGTTTTTAAAGGTATTTCCTTTATATTTAGTTTTTATATTGCTTGGTGCAAACTGACTTACCTTGAATCTACCTTTTTCATCATTTGTACTTCTTATCATTATAAAGTGTCTCTTCTTAACACTTCTAGACATTTCAGTCTTATCCTGCAGTTATATTGTTTTAATTTTGTTTGGTAAATAACATATAGGTGGGGTTTTTTTAATAAGTCAGATTATATCTTTTAATGGGAAAATTCAGTTAATAATATTTACTGTAATTATTGATATATATGATTTTCTTCTATCAATTTTTATGTCTATTATTTATTTTTCATTTGTTACTTTCTTTTTATTTTTTAATATAATTTATTGTCAAATTGGCTTACATACAACACCCAGTACTCATCCCAACAAGTGCCCTCCTCAATGCCCATCACACATTTTCCCTCTCCCCCACCCCCCATCCACCTTCAGTTCGTTCTCTGTATTTAAGAGTCTCTTGTGCTTTGCCTCCCTCCCTCTCTTTTTGTATCTATTTTTCCACCTCCCTTCCCCCATGGTCTTCTGTTAAATTTCTCAAGATCCACATCTGAGTTATTTTCTGGTTTTAATTTGGTTTGATCAAGTTGCTAGTCACTCTAGTTAATCTTTGTTCTGGTTCTACTTTTCAAGTCAGTCTGACAGAATATTGTTTTACCATCAAATTTAACACATTCACATTAGTATCATTTGCAGATATAGCAAATTCCAATCTTTCCATCTTTACATTAAGACAACATTTTGTTTGTTTTAGCTTTTTATTTTTTATTTAATCAACTTGTTTTTTCACTTTTATTGCTACTTATCCCAGTTCTATTTTTAAAATTAACCTGACAGAATGTCTTTTAATGGTAGAATTTAACCCATTAAGAGTTAGTATAATGGCTAACATACTTAATTCCATTTTGTTCATCCTTCTGTTAATATATCATTTTATATTTTTGCTTTTTATTTTTTCTTTTGGTTGATCAAGTTTTTATTCATTCGCAGAAGGTATTCATTCCAGCTTTTCCTCTGTAAATGTGGAGCTTTGGTGTGGTGTATTGTATTGTATTGTATTGTATTACATTCTTTCTACAGGTTTCTTACCTTTCCCCATGCACCACATATACTTTATTTTTTCTATTCTCTGAAAACCAGATACTGACTACTTCCTCCACCAAAAGTCTCTAGATTTCTTAATTTGTACTCCCACTTTGAGATGAGACTTTTACAAATCTGTATTTCCTTATCACTTACCCTCTAACATCCTACCCATGTTTGAAAAGTGTTAATATTTTTATAATTCTCATTTCCCACTGTGTCAACTTCTATGTTTTTCTAGAGTCATTCATACTTTTAACATTTTTTTAGAATTACCTTTGCAGCATGTCTCTCTTGTTCAAAGAATTCTTGTTTAACTTTTATGTCACCCATTTCCAAACAGTCTAGCCTTTATCAAGTTAGATATAATCATTAACTTTATATGTATATATGTGTTTGTTTATTGAAAGCATCATTCATTGCTCACCACTTATTTCTGTCATTGTCCTTTCTCCCCCATCTTGAAATTTGTGTTCTAATTTGGTTGTGGTTGCTCCTAAGTCCCTTTTTGGATATTTTCCTCTGATTGAGTAAATTGGATCATGTTTTTTCTCAATTCTTATATATCCAAAAGTAGTTTTCTGTCACTCTTTAAGTGAGTAATAGGTTCTTAAGATACAGAAGATGGTTAATCTATTATCTTATAGCTTCCAATATTTCAGATGGGAAATCTGAAGCTAGTTAAATTATTTTCTTTTGTTGGTACTATTAATTCTTTTAATGCTCATATATATAAATATTATCTGGAATGCATACAGGAGGCTTCCGGGGGGAGAGCAGATTATTATTTATTTAAAGTAAATAATGTGTCGGCCCCTATGTGCCCCAATTTATCCCTTCTGGGCAGTACTATAAAAGTTAAATGTCACCCTATACATACAGTGTCCATTGTCAGTGAAGGCTGTTGAAAATATGGATTTCTACATTTACGTAGAAGAAAGAGTAAGATGTTTACTTTCTCATTTTGAGCTTGTCTCCTTGGGAAAGTAATGAAAGGATTCTGCGTTCTCATTTTAACCCTTTGGAATGTAAATAAATTTCTCCAGGGAAAAGATAAGACAAGAGCCTCTAACTTTGCAGCTTATGGATTTCTCTGCAGTCCTGTGTCATTCCCCCTTGAAATATAAGTACACACCTCCTACCTCTGCAGAAGTAAATATATCTGGAGTTCTTACTATCTATCTACAAGTTAACTTCCAGGCTTGTTTTTTAGGTCAGATCCCATATTTCAATAAAACTTATTCAAAAAGCCCTAACTGTGCAGAAACATAAAAATATTTTCTCTGTATCCCATAGGTATTTATTCTTCATTTGCATGCTTAAGAGTTTCTATGTATTCTTAGAATTCAAAGTTTTGCCAACCTATGTGCAAAAATATATCTTTTCTTATCCAATCTGCCCAAATTGGTGCATTCTCTCAATCTGTAATTCAAGCATTTATCCAGTGTGAGGACTTTTTTTTGCCCCTATTATTTGTTTAAGCAATTGCCTGTCCTTCACCTGATCCTTTTTCTTTTCCTGGAACAGTAGTTATCCACGTTTGTTCTAGATGCATCATCTATATCTTTTTATCATCATAGCTTTAAAATATTCCTTTTACCTCATCTTCCAAGGTATTAATTTGAGATACAACTAAAAATTGATTCTAAAATATGGCAATGTTTTAAATGTAAAGAATTGGAGGGTTTTGTTCAATCTCCTGAAGTGTGTTTATAATTTTTCTTGCTGTTAAATTGTTAATTGTCTCTTTTAGCAGATCTATTTGATGTACTTCTCTCTGGCTGCTGGGCCCCCTAAATTTTTTATCTTCTTCTTTGTCAGATCACTGATATTCAGGTATGATAGTTGGACCACCCTATAAGCCTATAAGTAGCAAAGGTAAAGTCTCCCATATTCCCTGGACCAGCAGTATACTAGAAGATGGCTACCAGTCAGTCCCAGTTTCCTTGAATATTCCCACCTTAAGAGTGGGAAAACTTAGCGTAACCATTCATCTCTACCTAGGTTTATTGAGGACTGAAGAAATAAGGCAAGCTCATATAGGGCTGATCTGAAACTTTTGTCAAGAGTCTAAGATCTGCTACATTCAGATCCTCTTCCTGAAATTCAATGGTTTTTGCCCATGAAGGAGAAAACCAGTTTCAGCTATCCTTGTCTGGATTCCCCTGAGAGGGAAAGATTCAATTACTGTTAACCCCAGTAGCTACTTTGCTCAAAAGAAGAAGCTGGGTTAGAGTCAGGAGTGTAAGTAAAAAACACAAAACTATGATTTGAACCCATTTCCTGAATTGAAGGAGTCGTAGTTGAGTCAAAGAAGCTGGATAGATTCAAAGACACAAGGAGGCCAAATGAAAAGTGTTTAACAATGGTTGTAGGTTGGGAGTGTGAGGGAAGTATTGAGGATAATCAAAGACTTCTGGTTTGGAAAATTAGTTGAGTAGAGTAATCATGAAGTAAGCTATTTCTCTCTACTACACTCTCATTATATCTTGGAGTTCATTGCCACTGAATTTTCTATGGTTCACATATTCTTTGAACTACATATCTTCTTTGAAGGGACTCAATAACTAACAACTCTCAAGAAAAGAGGATATTTCAAAATATCTTCACCCTCATATCTGCTTATGGTCAGGATTACCCTGACCCCAGTTTCCAAATGCATTCCCCCAACATCAGCCCTATCATCTTGCTGCCTATTAGGCCAAGGCCATCTGAGAGCTGATAATAATATTCTTGGCATAAAAATCAATCCCAATTTGAAGATGCGAGGTTTTATTTATTTATTTTTTTTACGTCAGGTCAAGATGCACACCATGACACACTGTAATAAATCGCTTGGCATAGCAGTACTCAGAGTGCAATTTTATAAG
Organism: Panthera uncia; assembly: GCF_023721935.1. NCBI lineage: Eukaryota > Metazoa > Chordata > Mammalia > Carnivora > Felidae > Panthera > Panthera uncia. The sequence continues at coordinate 24,523,224 of NC_064818.1, read as the reverse complement.
CCTATCTTCAGCACTTCAAAGTGTACTTTCAGATAGGGTTAATGGGGTTAATGGGATTACTGATACTTAATCAGTAAAATAAGCATCACTGTTCACAGTTTCAAAGTGAAATCTGCCTTCTTATTTGTCACCATGTGCCTGAGAACGCCTGGGGTGCACAGCAGTTCCCACTCTTTCTAGAAGTTACAAGACTATTCTACTAGCTTACTTGAGAGTTATATTTATCTGTGTTCTTTTGAACAGGAACTGTTTTTGAAGTGGAAATATATGCTGTGTCCTTGTCGATAGTGGACTCTCTAATAATAATCATAACAATAATGTTGTAACATCAAAAATGATAAACAATGCAGTGAAAGATTAAAGGCTGGGCACTAAGAAACCCAGCTAAAGGAGTGGAAGATAAAAGTAGAAAAACAGACAAAATTCCTTCTCTACTCTAATAAATTTTAAACTAGGGGAGAGTTGAAATGTGGAGTAGCTCTTAGTTATTTACTTATTTATTCTCCATATGGTTCCATAAAAAATTTGAGACTGCTCATATGAATTGGGAAAGATATCAAAAGAAAAAAAAAGAAATTAAAAAGAACATAAAACAGGGATATATATATAAAATTGAGTTAGAAATAAGTTTAATTGTAAAATGGATATTATGAAACCAACATGCTTGCCGTAGAAAATGATAAGTGTAACTGAGCTTTACAGTAATCAACTCTAAAAGGGAAACATTGTGGTCAGTTACACATTTCCCAGTATCTATATGATAGAAACTGTACAATTTTTCAGGAGCACCATAATGATTGTGGAGGATAAAGTCAGGCAGGAATCTCTGGAGATTTCTTGTAGAGTTGACTGTGCCATGTAATAACCCCCATCCTCAATAACATCCTTACACCAAATAAATAGTACGGTTCATAAAACTGTCTCTTACCTTGTCCCTCAGTCATTTTGGGCAACTAGGAAAAGTACATTTTAGTTTGAAAAACTAGTTTACAGGGGGTGTTACGTAGCAAAATAAAGCAACAGCCCTCAAATGCTCAGAAATTCTTGGCAAAGACAATGTGCCCCAGGGCTCTGGGTCTTCAGAGAGTTCCTTAGACCTTTCAGAAACAGATCTCTGACACCCAGTGGTTTAGAAACTATAAGAAGAGATGTTAACAAAACTCAAAAAACACACAAACAAACCCTGATAGTCTGCTGGTGAACTAATGCCTAAATTCAACTTCTTTGAGCTCAGCTATCTTTTGGCATGTTTCTGATTTTCCTAAGATGTGAAAACAACACAACAACAATTTAGATCTCACACCAGGTTGGGAATGGGGCAGAGGGTAACCAAGCCTCACAAAGCATTTGCAATCTACAATCTATAATTCAAGATAAAGGATTGGTCACGTTGAAGGAAAATCCCCAGGTTGGGCTTCAGAGTCATTTTACAAAAACCAAATTATCTATTATCCTTAAGCCAGAGAATATGAAAGGAGAGATTTCAAGTAAATAGGAAACGAAGATCAAGAAAACAAAACTAACATTTTCTGGATCTGAAGGCAATTTTGAATGATGGAGAAATAAGCAAGAGAAGGCTGACAGCAGAAAAGGTGACACAAATTCGATGACTGTTTACCAAAATCCTTAAAAGTAAATAATGACATATCATCGATATTAGGTGAGAACATTCATATTAGTAAATATCAAAATAACAGAGTGGGGACAGTATGTGAACAGATTACTACAATTTGCTTTCTCATATCAGCCCTCCAAGAGATCTTTATAAAGATGTATGGATGGTTATTTCTACCTCTTCCTTCTTCTCTAATCCTAGGTGCTAAGTGCAGAAACCGGAGACAAAAATAAAATTGGGCAAAAGGCAACCTAAATATTTTTACACTGCTATTTGAATGTTTGTAATCTGAATGAATGGGGAGCAACTCATTTTAACCTCCTAGTCTCTCGGCTGTCACTCTAGCTTTGCCAATTTCTTCAGTCATTAACTGATTTTACCCACTGGCAAAAAAATATTCATGAATCCTATCTAAAACTAAGAGGCTGAAAAAGAAATTGTCTCACCCGTGGCCCTAAGATCTACTCTCCATTAGAACTAATATCAATCTTAGTCGTGTTGAAGATCAGGCATCCTTTGATCAATGGTATTGAGGCAACTATCAGAGTTACTGTTCAGAACACAGAAATAACAGCAATGACAGAGACCAATATCAGAGCCAAGTTTCAAGGTGCATGAAGAAAACAATGACAAAAACAAAGTAAAGAACAGAGACTAGGATCTGCAAGAATCTGAGTTATGTAATTTGAGTATCTATTGCCCAGAAGCACATTTTCATTTAGGAAATCAAACCAAGAAAAAGGCATGGGTTCGCCTAGCAACTGAAGAAGAGCAATTTCCTACATTACCACCTGGTAAAAAAAAAAAAATCCAGAATTTCCAAATTAGAAGTCTAAATTTGAAGCGTTTTAGAAGTCAAAATCATTTTCAAGCCACTAAGGATGAATTGATTTTCCAATACAACAGCAGCAAGCTAGAAACACTTCCTGCTCCTTTGAGAACCCTTCCTGTCATCAAACTCTGGCACTAAAGATTAAGAAACTTAAAGACTTAGCAATTATAAGCTTCTAATTGCACATTTTGTTCTTATAAGATTACGTGGTCATGAGCCTGAGCAAATATTTTGAAAAGGCCTTACCAGGAATCTGCATAGAAGGTGTCTTTCATAATCTCAGTCCTACTCCTGTCTTAGAAAATATCTTACTGAAGCATTTGATAAAACCATTTCTACATCAGTGTGCTTGCTCTGCCTTTTTTAAACAAAAGCCTCATTGCAGGCAATCATTCCCAGCCAGCCAGTCAGCTTTGCACCCTGCAACCTTTTAAACATTCTCTCTGTAGCAATGTTTCTAAATCGGGCTGTTTTCAACAAGATACTAATAGATGTTCTGTGAGGAAAAAAATACGTTTACATAGTCGACTAAGCTTGAGGCTGGCTGGTAAAACAAACCTAAATAGATTTCTTAATTACAGGATTTCTCTGGAGTGTTTAGCTCTCCTCCAAAAAGAGGCAGCATTTAGCATCAGTTAAGCCCCTCCTTCCTTTGTTTTAATCCAGAACACTATTTTTACCTTTCAAACTAAGTTCCCCTGAATCATAGTTAGTAAGAATATCTTTAAAAGATAGTAATAAGAAAGAGATTGTAGAATAAGAATAGTGCACCTCAGTAAGTGAAATGGACCTGTGTTACAGACACGTGGTGTTTGAAGCTTTCTCCACAAGCCAATTCTACATAATGACCAGCTTCTCAAACACCCGAGATGGAGAAACCTGATCTTAGGGCTCTGATGCCCCGTGTTCCAGGAATCAAGCCTGTGTTGTGGCCTCTAGTGAATACCTGGCATCTTTACCATTTCACCAACCTAAGTGAAGAGATGGATTTGCCCTCTGTCCCCATCTGGCTATGGCCATCATGAGAGTCCACCACTATATATAGACACACAGGGAAGTAACCTATCAGATAGTCATTGACAGCCTGGTTGGATTAAATAATGCCCCTCAAGCATTAGGCTGTCTTATTTTGCGAGTGTTAACCGTTGTAGTTGGAAACAATGGGTGTGGATGAGAAGCCAGGCCTGCCTGCTCTCCCAAGCTGTTCTCTGAGATCTTTACCAATGAGGACACACCATGATTCCAACATCCCTCCAGAGATGTCAACAGTCCAGTTTAGAAACACTGAGGAATTTGGGAACACTTGGGAAATAAGTATAAATTTTTCCCAATGACAATCAGTTTGGATTAGAACTTAACAAACATATATGGTGGCCAATGGAACCAGGGAATGGTGGTAACCAATGGAACCATATATGGTGGCCAATGGAACCAGGGAGGCTAACATGGTTGTCCAAGGTCATACCTCTGGAACTCTTTTCAACACACCATGTCATTTAGTCCCTTTAATTTTTCTCTTCATTCAGGTACAGTCCAATGTCGCTTCCTCACAGAGCCATGCCTACCAACTTATCTAAAGCACATCTGTCCCCACCAACATATTTTTACTTCATACCAATTATCACAATTTGAAATTCTTTTGTTTACATCTTTATTTTCTATCTTACCCCATTAGAATTTAAGTTTGTGATGCAAATATCTTATTCTTTTCGTTGCACTTCATCTTAATAACCCAAAACAGTGCCTGTCACTTATTAGGATTAAGTTAAACCAGATGATCAAGGAAGAGAAATCCACACTTCCAGTTAGCAAAACTCCTAACTCCCAAGAGAGACTTTCTTTCATAGCAGCATGAGGTCTATATAGGGAAATTGGAATATCTTAGTCCGTGGGAACTTTTAAGGAGATAATCACCTGCCTGAAATGATGGAAGGGCTTTTCAATTTGGTTCAGCAGAAGGCTGAACCTCATGGCTGTCTAGGGGACCATCTGTTTATATCTATACTAACAAATCATTTCTATTGACCTTTTGTGACCCAACTCTTGGATATCTCTTCCCTCTAGCAGTTAAAAGGACCCAAACGGTCTTCCAAATTTCTGTCCTGATGAATTGCCTGGCACATCTCATAATATCAATGCTTGTGATTTTAGTTGACAACCATTCTGGTGTAACTGTTTAATTAATTAGTGTAAGGCTCATATTGCTCACCTATTAATTTCAGAATATTTTTCATAAAAAAGAGATATGACAAGAAAATAATTTAAATACAATGAAGTGAGAAGATAGCAGAACAGCATGGAAGTTTTTTGTGTGTCTCGTGTCCAAAAACCATCCTAAACACCTAGAAAACTGATTGGAGGATTAACACAACAATCCACACAACCTGAACCACAGAATTCAGCAGGTATGCGGTGCAGAGAGGTGAATTTGGGGAGCAGGAAGCCACAGAGGGTAGGGAACCGCTTTTGTGGGAGGAGAGAGGATGGAAGCTGGGGAGTGGGGAAGAATACGGGAAAAGCACCCCTCCCCAAAAGCAGCTGGAGAGAAAGTGGAAAATTGGAAACAGACACAGGGACTAAACTAAAAAGGGAGAAAGGAGAAAGGAGAAAGGAGAGGGTTTAAATTCCATTAAGACTGTAAACAAGGGAAGCACAAAGGCTGCAACTCCGCAGCTCGATACCTGGCGGTGCTCTGGTGGGAAGGGAGACTCCCCAGGAGCAGAGTGGGGTCTGGGAGGTTCTCGGGCCACACGGGAAAAAGCGGTTCCACTGCTGGAAGGAAATTTGGTAGAGGCTTGAGGCAACCTGGGCCCAGCAGACCCCAGAGAATGGCCGCATTCGCTGGTGCTGGAACAAGGTTGTTAAGGGTGAAGCCTGGTGCCAGATGTGTGTTGTGATTTTCCATAATCCCTGAAACGCTGCTGCTACACTATCTCGCGTACTTTTTCTGGGGCAGGCTGGCACCTGGCTGCAGTCCCGGGGCATCGGCAACAGCAGGGTCCAGCGGGCATTCCTAGGTGCAGCCGACATTCAGCCATTGCTCATTCGGCCATTGCTCAGTGAGACCCTCCCAAAGACAGGCAGAACAGGTCAAAGCTGCAGTCCTTTAGAAGTAAGGGGCCAGGGAAAACAGCCGCATCTGAGACAAAACTCGGGAGGAAGGTGCTGCCTGAGGCCTGGTCATGGAGAGTGAAAGGCGGGGAGTGGACGAGAGCTGAAGACAGAGGACAGGTGCATGATTGCTGATCTGAGAGAACAGACTGGGTAGCTGGGTGATGCCATTTTCACCCCTCCCGCACATGCGCATACACACCTATGAGCCCTGCAACAATCCACCCCAGTAGGCTAGCAGCGCCATCTAGTGGAGAGCGGTGCCATTACACTGAGTCCCGTCCAACTGGGTCAACTTCGCTCTTCAAGAACACAAGTCTCACCGCCAGCTTAATTTATAGGCTACAAAGAGCTACATAGACTGACTTCTAGGTGAAAACGAAGCAATTTCAGTCCTACTTCAATCTGTTAGCAGGTTCATCTATTCAGTTTTTTTTTCTTTTTCCTTTTTCTCTTTTACAGTTTTCTTTTTCTTGAATACAGGAAGAGAAAACATTCATTTTTATTTTAAATTTTTATTAAAATATCTTTCTTTAATTTTTATTACTATATTTTTTACTTTTGTGTAATTTTTTTCAAATTCTATTTTACTTCCATCATTTTATTTTAGTCTACTTCAGTATATTCATCTTTTCAAATTTTCAAACAATTTCCTTTTTATTTTTTCTTTTTCTTTTTTTCCCTTTCACTTCTTTTCTTTTTCTTGAATGCAGAAAGAGAAAAACTTCATTTTTACTTTCAACTTCTATGAAAAATATTTTTATTTAATTTTTTACTATTTTTTTGCTTTTATGTAAATTTTTTCAAATTCTATTTACCTCCATCATTTTATTTTAATCTACTACAGTATGTTCACTTTTTCAAACTTTCAAATGATTTCCTTTTTTTCTTTTTTTTTCTCTTTTCATTTCTTTTCTTTTTTCTTGAATAGAAAAAAAGAAAAAATTCATACTTATTTTTATTTTTTATTAAAAATATTTTTCTTTAATTTTTTTCTACTATATTCTTTATTTTTGTGTATATTTTTTCAAATTCTATCTTACCCCCATCATCTCATTTTAGTCTACTTCAGTGTATTCATTGTTTCAAATTCTCAAACTATTTCCTTTTATTGTTCTCCCCCCCTTTATTTTTCTCTAATCTGTCAAACCACTTTCAAAACCTAGACCAAAACACACCTAGGATCTAGCATCATCTATTTGATTTGTGTGTCTGTTTTTAATATTTAATTTTAATATTTTTTTAAATTTTAATTCTTTTAATTTTAATTTTTCTACCTCATTAATTCCTTTTCTCCCTTCCAAATGACAAAACAAAGGAATTCACACCAAAAGAAAGAGCAATAAGAAACGACAGCCATGGATTTAACCAACACCGATACAAGCAAGATGTCTGAACCAGAATTTAGAATCACAATAATAATAATACTAGCTGGAGTCGAAAATAGATTAGAATCCCTTTCTGCAGACATAAAAGAAGTAAAAAATAGCCAGAATGAAATTAAAAATGCTCTAAATGAGCTGAAATCACAAATGGATGCAGTGGCAGCAAGGATGGATGAGGCAGAACAGAGAATCAGCGATATAGAGGACAAACTGATAGACAATAATGAAGCAGGAAAAAAAAGAGGGATATTAAGGCAAAAGAGCATGACTTAAGAATTAGAGAAATCAGTGACTCATTAAAAAAGAAAAACATCAGAATCATAGGGGTCCCAGAAGAGGAAAAGAGAGAAATAAGGGGGGAAAGGCTATGTGAGCAAATCTTAGTGGAAAACTCTCCTAACCTGGGGAAAGACACAGACATCAAAATTCAGGAAGCACAGAGGACCCCCATTAGATTCAACAAAAACCGACCATCAACAAGGCATAGCATAGTCAAATTCACAAAATACTCAGGCAAGGAGAGAATCATGAAAGCAGCAAGGTAAAAAAAAGTCCCTAACCTACAAGGGAAGACAGATCAGGTTTGCAGCAGACCTATCCACAGAAACCTGTCAGGCCAGAAAGGAGTAGCAGGACATATTCAGTGTGTTGAATCAGAAAAATATGCAGCAAAGAATTCTTTATCCAGCAAGGCTGTCATTCAAAATAGAAGGAGAGATAAAACATCTCCCAGCCAAACAAAAATTAAAGGAGTTTGTGACCACTAAACCAGCCCTGCAAGAAATTTTAAGGGGGACTCTTTGAGGGGAGAAAAGATGAAAAAAAAACAAAACATATATATATATATACATGTACATATATATATGTACATATATATATATGTAAATACCAAAAGCAACAAGGATTAGAAAGGACAAGAGAATGCCACCAGAAACTCCAACTCTACAAGCATCATAATGGCAATAAATTCATATCTTTCAGTACTCACTCTAAATGTCAGTGGACTCAATGCTCCAATCAAAAGACATAGGGTAACAGAATGGATAAGAAAACAAGATCCACCTATATGCTGTTTACAAGAGACCCACTTTAGACCTAAAGACACCTTCAGTTTGAAAATAAGGGGATGGGGAACCATCTATCATGCTAATGGTCAACAAAAGAAAGCCAGAGTAGCCATACTTATATCACACAATCTAGACTTTAAAATAAAGACTGTATCAAGAGATGCAGAAGGGCATTATATCATAATCAAGGGGTCTATCCATCAAGATGACCTAACAATTGTAAACATTTATGTGCCAAATGTAAGAGCACCCAAATATAAAAATCAGTTAATCACAAGCATAAAGAAAATCATCGATAGTAATACCATAATAGTAGGAGACTTCAACACCCCACTCACAGCAATGGACATATAATCTAATCAAAAAATCAACAAGTGAAAAATGGCTTTGAATGATACACTGGACCATATGGCCTTAACAGATATATTCAGAACATTTCATCCTAAAGTAACAGAATATACATTCTTCTCCAGTGCACATGGAACATTCTCCAAAATAGACCATATACTGGGACACAAATCAGCCCTAAGTACAAAAAGATTGAGATCATACTGTGCATATTTTCAGACCACAACACTATGAAACTTGAAATCAACCACAAGAAAAAAATTGGAAAGGTAACAAATACTTGGAGACTGAAGAACATCCTACTAAAGAATGAATGGGCTAACCAAGCAGTTAAAGAGAAAATTCAAAACTATATGGAAGTCAGTGAAAATGATAACACCACAACCCAAAACCTCTGGGATGCAGCAAAGGCGATCATAAGAGAAAAGTATATAGCAATCCAGGCCTTCCTAAAGAAGGAAGAAAGATCTCAGATACACAACCTAACCTTACACCGTAAAGAGCTGGAAAAAGAACAGCAAATAAAACCCAAAACCAGCAGAAGACAGAAATAATAAAGATTAGAGTAGAAATTAATGCTATCGAAACCAAAAACAAAAACAAAAAAACAGTAGAACAGATCAATGAAACCAGAAGCTGGTTCTTTGAAAGAATGAACAAAATTGATAAACCACTAGCCAGTTTGATCAACAAGAAAAAGGAAAGGACCCAAATAAATAAAATCAAGAATGAAAGAGGAGAAATCACAAGCAACACAGCAGAAATACAAACAATAATAAGAGAATATTATGAGAAATTATATGCCAATAAAATGGGTAATCTGGAAGAAATGGACAAATTCCTAGAAACATATACACTACCAAAACTGAAACAGGAAGAAATAGAGAATTTTAAGACCCATAACCAGTAAGGAAATCGAATTACTAATCAAAAATCTCCAAAAAAACAAGAGTCCAGGGCTAGATGGCCTTCCAGGGGAATTCTACCAAACATTTAAGGAAGCGTTGACAACTATTCTCTTGAAACTGTTCCAAAAAATAGAAATGGAAGGAAAACTTCCAAACTCTTTCTATGAAGCCAGCATTACCTTGATTCCAAAACCAGAGACCCCACTAAAAAAAGAGAACTATAGACCAATTTCCTTGATGAACACAGATGCAAAAATCCTCAACAAGATATTAGCCAACCAGATCCAACAATACATTAAAAAAATTATTCACCATGACCAAGCGGGATTTATACCTGGGATGCAGGGCTGATTCAATATCCACAAAACAATTGACGTGATTCATCACATCAATAAAAGAAAGGATAAGAACTATATGATCCTCTCAATAGATGCAGAGCAAGCATTTGACAAAATACAGCATCCTTTCTTGATAAAAACCTCAAGAAAGTAGGGATAGAAGGAGCATATCTCAAGATCATAAAAGCCATATATGAACGAACCAATGCTAATATCATCCTCTATGGGGAAAAACTGGCAGCTTTCCCCCTGAGGTCAGGAACAAGACAGGGATATCCACTCTTGCCACTGTTATTCAACATAGTATTGGAAGTCTTAGCCTCTGCAATCAGACAACACAAAGAAATAAAAGGCATCCAAATTGGCCAGGAGGAAGTCAAAGTTTCACTCTTCACAGACGACATGATACTCTACATGGAAAACCCAAAAGATTCCACCAAAAAACTGCTAGAATTGATTCATGAATTCAGTAAAGTTGCAGGATATAAAATCAATGCACAGAAATCGGTTGCATTCCTATACAGCAGCAATGAAGCAACAGAAAGAGAAATCAAAGAATCAATCCCATTTATAGTTGCACAAAAAAACCATAAAATACCTAGGAATAAATATAACCAAAGAGGTGAAAAATCTGTACACTGAAAACTATAGAAAGCTTATGAAAGAAATTAAAGAGGACACAAAAAAATGGAAAAAGACTCCATGCTCCTGGATAGGAAGAACAAATATTGTTAAAATGTCGATACTACCCAAAGAAATCTACATATTCAATGCAATCCCTAGCTAAATAACACCAGCATTCTTCACAGAGCTAGAACAAATAATCCTAAAATTTGTATGAAACCAGAAAAGACCCCAAATAGCCAAAGCAATCTTGAAAAAGAAAACCAAACCAGGAGGCATCACAATCCCAGACTTCAAGCTGTACTGTAAAGCGATAATCATCAAGACAGTATGGTACTGGCACAAAAACAGACACTCAGATCAATGGAACAGAATAAAGAACCCAGAAATGGACCCACAAACATATGGCCAACTAATCTTTGACAGAGCAGGAAAGAATATCCAATGGAATAAAAACAATCTCTTCAGCAAATGGTACTGGGAAAACTGGACAGCGACATGCAGAAGAATGAACCTGGACCACTTTCTTACACCATACACAAAAATAAACTCAAAATGGATGAAAGACCTCAATGTAAGACAGGAAGCCATCAAAATCCTCGAGGAGAAAGCAGGCAAAAACCTCTTTGATCTTGGCCACAGCAACTTCTTACTCAACACGTCTCTGGAAGCAAGAGAAACAAAAGCAAAAATGAACTATTGGGACCTCATCAAAATAAAAAGCTTCTTCACAGTGAAGGAAAGAATCAGCAAAAATAAAAGGCAACCGATGGAATGAGAGAAGATATTTGCAAATGACATATCAGATAAAGGATGAGTACCCAAAATCTATAAAGAACTTATCAAACTCAACACCCCTCCCCCCAAAAAAGCAATCCAGTGAGGAAATGGGCAAAAGACATGAATAGACACTTCTCCAAAGAAGACATCCAGATGGCCAACCAACACATGAAAAAATGCTCAACATCACTCATCATCAGGGAAATACAAATCAAAACCACCATGAGATACCACCTCACGCCTATCAGAATGGCTAACATAAACAACTCAGGCAACAACAGATGTTGGCGAAGATGTGGAGAAAGAGGATCTCTTTTGCATTGTTGGTGGGAATGCAAGCTGGTGCCACGACTCTGGAAAACAGTATGGAAGTTCCTCAAAAAACTAAAACTAGAACTACCCTATGACCCAGCAATTTCACTACTAGGCATTTATCCACGGGATACAGGTATGCTGGTTCAAAGGGACACATGCACCTCCATGTTTATAGCAGCAATAGCCAAAGTATGGAAAGAGCCCAAATGTCCATGGATGGATGAATGGATAAAGAAGATGTGGTATAGATATACAATGGAGTATTACTCGGCAATCAAAATGAATGAAATCTTGCCATTTGCATTACATGGATGGAACTGGAGGGTATTATGCTACGTGAAATTAGACAGAGAAAGGCAAAAATCATATGACTTAACTCATATGAGGACTTTAAGAGACAAAACAGATGAACATACAGGAAGGGAAACAAAAATAATATAAAAGCGGGGGGGGAACAGAAGAGACTCATAAATATGGAGAACAAACTGAGGGTTACTGGAGGGGTTGTGGGAGGGGGAATGGGCTAAATGGGTAAAGGGCACTAAGGAATTTACTCCTGAAATCATTGTTGCACTATATGCTAACTAATTTGGATGCAAATTTTAAAAAATAAAAAAAATTAATAATAAATAAATAAATAAATAGAGTGAAGTGAAACAAATCTTTAAATCATTGCAATTATTTGAAGGGTTGGGGAAAGTACAAGGGTTATGTCTTTAAAACCAATAAAAACCATAAAATTCTTCAAGCTTTTATTTATTCCACATTCCCAATATGAAATCCCCAAATAGTTGGAAATGTGTGTATTACTGATAGAATATTTTTCCTTTTACCTGGCTATGAGAAAAATCAGTATGAAACATAAGACAAGCTTGCTTAACATAATGATCATAGAAAAATAATAGAGGGCAAGGATTTAGGGCCTGTTAGGTTTAAGAAAGGAGGTTCAAATTTGAAAAGACAAATGATAAGAATAGACCAATGGGACACATGATTTGATTTTTAAAATGTATCCTGATGTTGCCAGTCAATCTGTCTCCTTCAGTGCATGAAATAAAGGATAAACTCATAAGATTTACTACACACAGTCCCCTCTACTATTATATTTCAGAATTCGTACTTTCTTCTAAAATATTCATAAAATTAAGGTTTTGCTTAATTCAACTTATTTCAAGTTATAAAAAATTTAACACTGCATAGGACCTTTGGGAAATAGACCACTCCCAAAAGTTACCTTAGTCTAGAGACATTCCAAGTACTATATCAATGCTACACAATTACAGTAACAAGAGCTTACTTGGTTATCATTACAAATGTATATTTGATCTTCTCAAACTGTGCTCAACCATTAAGTCATGTCATTTATTTTTATTTTTTAAGCACTGAATATCCTCATGGTGAGTATTACATTTTTAGGGGCTCTTTATTGAAAATAATTAACCTTAGAAAATTGCAAACTTTTTAGTTCAGGATTCATGTTCTATACTTTATCTATTTCCTTCAAAGTATTGGGAAAAGTCTTGAATATATAGGAGGCAGAACTTAACTAATTTTTTAATTAAATTTTAAAAGACCATGAAATCATAATCTAAATGAAAAGTAGTTATTCTTTCCTTGCAATGGTGATATTCTATTTTGACCAGAAATTTGATATGTATGTATTTGCCATGATTATTGTTTTTCTTCTATGGGATATTTGGGACATTACATCACATTTTTGGTAGGAAGGTCATTGACACGTGGCCCACAAGATCTCCTCCATGCCAACCCACAGTGTTCCTAAGAGAGGCATTCAACAGAAGGCTAGAAGTAATTTTCTCTAGGTACCCGGTTCACTTATATGATGGCACATGTGTGGTTTGACTAATCAAAAGTCAGACACTTGAAAGTTATTTGAGAAGGGAGGCAGCACTCCTAGACTAATAAGCAATTACAGTAAGATGGCAGGATAAAAGGGCAATATAATATACATGAGTCAATTGCTTTCCTATATCAACAATGAACAAGTAGAATTTGAAATTAAAAACACAATACCATTTACATTAGCAGTCAAAGAAATGAAATAGTTATAAATTTAGCAAAATACATACAAGGTCTATATGAGGAAAACTACAAAACTCTAATAAATGAAATACAAGGAGACCCAAATAATTGGATGACTCAGTATTGTCAACATGTCAGTTCTTCCCAAGTTGAACTATAGAGTCAATGCAATACCAGTCAAAATCTGAGCATATTTTATGAATATTGACAAAAGGATTCTAAAGCTTATATGAAAGGCAAAAGACTCAGAATAGACACACCAGTATTGAAGGAGAAGAACAAAGTTGGAGAACTAACACTACCTGATTTCTAGACTTACTAGAAAGCTACAGTAATCAAGACAGTGTGGTACTGGTGAAAGAAGAGACAGATAGATCAGTGGAACAGAATAGAGAGTCCAGAAACAGACCGCCAAAAAACACTCGACTGATCTTTGACAAAGGAGCAAAAATTATAAAATGGAGTAAAGACAGTCTTTTCAACAAATGGTGCTGGTACAACTGGACATCCAAAGAAAGAAAGAAAGAAAGAAAGAAAGAAAGAAAGAAAGAAAAAGAGGAAGAGAGATAAAGAAAGTAGGAAAAAAGAAAAGAAAAAAAACAAAAACCTTACATTCTTCACAACAATTACCTCAAAATAGATCATAAACCTAAAGGTAAAACACAAAACTACAAAACTTCTAGAAGTTAACATAGGAGAAAACCAAATGACTTTGGATAATGGTAATGCCATTTTAGATACAACACTAAAGACAAAATCCATGAAAGAAATAATTGATAAACTGGACTTCAATAAAATTATAAGCTTTTACTCTGCAAATGATAATGTCAAGAGCATTATAAATCAAGCCACAGACTGGAAGAAAGCATTTGCAAAAGACACATCTGATAAAGAACTCTTATATAAAATATACAAAAACTCTTCAAACCAAACAATAAAGAAGCAAACAACCTAATTTAAAAATTGACCAAATATACGCCCACCAAAGAAAACATACAGATAACAAATAAGAATTTGAAAAGATGCTAGACATCGTATGTCATCAGGGAAACGCAAATTAAAACAATGAGATACCACATTGCACCTATTAGAATGGCCAAAACTCAGAATATTGACAACATCAAAGCTGACAAGAATATGAAGCAACAGGAAGTCTCATACAGTTTTCTGGGAATACAGAATGTCACAGCCACTTTGGAAGATAGTTTGGTGGTCTCTTAAAAAACTAAACATACTCTTACTATGTGATCCAACAATGACACTCCTTGGTATTTACCCAAATGAGCTGAAAATTATGTTCATACAAAAGCTTTCACATTAACCTTTATAGCAATTCTAGTGGGCTATATTGATAATGGGGGAGATTACACATATATAGGGGCAGAGGAGATGTGGGAAATCTCTGGATCTTCTTCTCAATTTTAGAGTAAACCTAAAACCACTTTAAAAAAAAATAGTCCAAAAATTTTTATTAAAAAAAAGATCAGGGTGGGGGTGCCTGGGTGGCTCAGTCACATAAGCATCCAACTCTTGGTTTCAGCTCAGGTCATCATCTCACGGTTCATTGGTTTGAGTCCCAATCCAGCTCTGCGCTGACAGCACGAAGCCTGCTTCGGATTCTCTCTCTCCCTCTCTCTGCCTCTCCCCTACTTGCATTCTTTCTCATACTCGCTATAAAGAAATAAATAAACTTTAAAAAAAGAAGACAAGAGGCAACTATAAGGGAGAAGTTGTGAAGAAGAAATCTTACTTTTGCTTAGTCTTCCTCTATTAACTATCAGTTGCAGTTAAAATCCGCATCTCAGTTCCACTCCCTTCTGACCTCTGCGCACCCTGCACCACTCCCTGCTTGTCCAGCAACACTGAATCCGTTTAACCTGTGACACTGCCTTATAACATCATGGGGTCCCAAAGGGAGTCAGAGGCACTAATACTGATGGATGGCCCACTGATTCCCTGCGCAAGCAGATGCTATCAATACCACTGACCTCAATAGGCAACTGCTCCATTGGAGAAACAGCAGCTCTTACCTTGACAAGGTGATAATGGAAGACTCCTGAGTTAAAACGGGAGAGTAATCTGCTGCTGTGGTAAGAAAGAAAGAAAGAAAGAAAGAAAGAAAGAAAGAAAGAAAGAAAGAAA
>NC_064818.1:24479974-24507706 GCF_023721935.1 Panthera uncia | reverse complement strand
AAAGAAAGAAAGAAAGAAAGAAAGAAAGAAAGAAAGAAAGAAAGAAATCCTTCATTCTGGAAACACAACTCCCAGGAGGAAGAGAAAGAGGACTTGGTGAAGCATGAAAGAAGATGGTAGTCCCGATTCCACTATTAACTGGAAGCATCAGGAGGGAAACTATTTAACCTTTTGACATCTCCATTAGTCAGCAAACTTAAAATTATAAAAAATAAATATCACTTATGAAACATTTACCATGTGTCAGAAAATGCTAAGCATTTTACATATGTTATCTCCTGGCATCCCTTACAATGACCCTTTGAGTATTCCTGTCATTTTCCCCATTTTATTTATGTGGAAAGTTGAGGTTTTGAGAGTACAAGAAATTTAATCAAGTGGGAGCGATCTGGCTGTCAGAAACAGCTAATAACATCGCCCTTGCCTTCTTACCAAGACGGTAGACAAGACCCAAGGAGATGACGGGTGTGTAATATTTAGAAGTCGGCCCCAACTTGTACCCCAATGTTTACAGCAGCACTCTCAACAATAGCCAAATTATGGAAAGAGCCTAAATGTCCATCAACTGATGAATGGATAAAGAAATTATGGTTTAGATACACAATGGAGTACTACGTGGCAATGAGAAAGAATGAAATATAGCCCTTTGTAGCAATGTGGATGGAACTGGAGAGTGTTATGCTAAGTGAAATAAGCCATACAGAGAAAGACAGCTACCATTTGTTTTCACTCTTATGTGGATCCTGAGAAACTTAATAGAAACCCATGGGGGAGGGGAAGGAAAAAAAAAAAGAGGTTAGAGTGGAAGAGAGCCAAAGCATAAGAGACTCTTAAAAACTGGGAACAAACTGAGGGTTGATGGGGGGTGGGAGGGAGGGGAGGGTGGGTGATGGGTATTGAGGAGGGCACCTTTTGGGATGAGCACTGGGTGTTGTATGGAAACCAATTTGACAATAAACTTCATATATTGAAAAAAAAAAAAATAGAAGTTGGCCCCAGTGGAGGGAGGAATGGCCATGATCATATAGCCCTTATGCAAGTTTTCAAATCATATGCAATGTCTTTTATGTCTGACACTGCTCCAGTATTTTCTCAGACCTCCCTTTTCTAGCCCTCGTATCTGCTGCTCCTATTAGGATGATAGGGAAAATGTGAATTGACAACAACTTTGGTGGCTTTGTTCTATCTTTCCTCAGTCACATTTGATACTTCTTTGTGGTGCTGCCACTTTTGTGAAAGTATTCGCATCTCTTTCTCTTTTATTCTCCCCAGTCATGAGGTCGAACAAACCGGCGGGGCTTAATATTGGCTCACGTAACCCTGGATGTGTAACTCAAACTTTGTCTAAGATAATATTTTTGGTTCAGGGAGTAAGACAAGAAGAGGAATGATTCTTCTTTCTCAAGTCACATCATTTCTTTACACAAAAGAATAGGAAGGGGTGGGGGGGGAATGCAGAAGTTACTACTCCTCAGGAGTAGAATTATTTATCAGTAAGTGGTCACTTCTAATTAAATGTAGCATCATGGAATCTTGGAATATCTTACCCTCCACAAAACTTCTTTCACGCTCAAATACAAACTTCTGATATTGTTACCCTCTTCCCAAGGTCATTTCTTTTGATTAAAATATCGCCTTGCATTAGCATATAGTCAAATACTAGGAAAACTGTTTATCAGTCACCTTCACCTTAGCATATACTAGTTTTAAAGTATTTTATTCGCAAAGGAATTTTGCTACAAAAATAATGGAAAGTGTGTAAGGTGCCTCCATCGTTGGAAGGCGAGAGGTTGAGGACTGTCTGCTCCTCCAGTGTGATTTTCACTCCCTAAAGTTACCAAAAAAATAATGATGATCCTATTATTGGTTTCTATGTACAGACTACAGTCTTCATGTAGCACACATGATCTCATGCTCCTCTTACTGGAGAATGTTAAGAGAACAACACAGGGACAGCCTGGCTCGCAGAGGGACTGAGACTCTACCTGGATTACAAAGAACTTTCAGAATCGGACCCCTGACAGAGGACCAGTTATATGGCTGTGGCAGAAGTGGTTACCTGGGCTCACATAATTGAATATCCCATGGCCAACATACGGGAACAAAATACAGATCTGGGAACTGTGGGAGTACAATAGAAACACTGGCTCTGCCCTGGGTCCAATGAGCAACAAATGCACTCAGTTGCAAATTGGGATCCTGGTAAGTAGACGAGTGACTCGATGGAGTGATTTTTTTCACTTTTATAAAAACGTGCTTTATTTTAAAATCAGTCTATAAAAGTAGAATTCACACACAAAAATACAGATCACTCTGACATGTTAGCTTATGGCTAGATAATGAAATACTGCCACCAATGTCTTGGAAATGTGTTAGAAGCAGGAAAATAATGACTAATAAAACATACAGGAAGTACCGTATGATTGAGGGCCTCTGGAAATCAGAGCCCAGCTGGAGCAGCCCTTGTCAGTAACCTGTAAATAATAATTTCACATGGCATATTTTGCACTTTTTAACTATTAAAAAATCAAAACATAATCACTTCCTGTATAACACCACTTTGATTTAATATTATATCCCACTGTCTTGTGGGCAGTGTAGACAGAGTTGGGGTAACAACAGGAGAAAATGAATTATCTCTCTGCAGGAGGTTGAATACTAGTCTGGGGGAAACGAAGAAGGCAGAGAACACAGAAAATGACACGGGGGTTGGCATAACCCTGAGAGGCCAGTTGTTTTCTCTTAACACTTACGTGGTAGGTAAGACAGTTTTGTTCTGGCTCGCCGTTGACTCCCTGGCTGAACCAGACATGTTGATTTGTGTCTCTAATTTGTTCACCTGTAAAATGGGATATTACTTAATCCCTACTTCTTTGGGTTGTTACAAAATATTTTCCATGTTTTTGTAAATGAAAAGAACCATAAATGTATTTTAAATAATGAGCTTGAAAACGTATGAAACGTGGTAGGAAGGACACTGGGCTTGAGGTCAGTATATTTGAAATTAGAGTATGGCAAATCCTGGAGACAGGCCATTTCAATCCTAATCTTTGCTCTACTGATTATTAGCTGGGTGATTTTGAGAAAATTACTCTATGACTCATTTCCTCATTTATGGAACAAGGATAATAATAGCCTTATTTCATACAATAGTTGTAGGTATTAAATTAGTTAATATGGTCAAAGCTTTGTATGATACCTGTTTCATAACATGTGCCAAATGCATCTGTTACTAGATTTTAGTCCTAGAAACTTCTGTTAATTCGCCGTATGACATTGGCCAAGTTATTTCACTTCTTTGGGCTTTCCTGCACTAATACTTAAAATGGAGATTGCAACTTCAGATAGGTAATTTCTAAAGTTCCTTCCTGATTCATGATTCTCTAAGTTACTTCCATTCATTACTACAGATCAGTTGCACTGTGCATTGCAAATAGAGAGGTAAATATTGCAGACGTCTTAATTGTTAATGAAATACTGTCATCAATGTCTTGGAAATGTATTAGAAACAGAAAAATCATGACTAATAAAACTGGTAACGTCCATGGCAAAAGAGAGTGAGACACTTAAGATAGTAAAAGAGACATCCATTGTTCTCTTAATAAATGGTACAAAGCAAATATAAGTGACTTGATCACTATAAGTCAGTCTGATTCTCTTAAAGAAATACGATTGTAATTAGTGCACACCATTTACACTTAACAGGGAATGGAGACCATTCCTTAACCACTAGTGGCAAATCACAGTTTAGGAATGATATTCAAATCGTTTTAAATGGATTGAAATCCTCACGTGTTGACCTTCAGATTGGTCCACCGAGCTTTCCTGCACACAGCTCCTGCACAAGGAACAGAGCCAGGGGTTTTCCGTCCCCGACGCACTGCTTTCTGGGTAGAAACAGCAGCTGCAGCACTCTTTCATTGCCCTGCGTGCTTCCTGGGAAAGAGCTTGCACTGGGTCACACCTAATCTTCACTGACTCCTCAGAAGCTTTAAAACCTACTTAGGGTTTCTGCCTTGGAAATACAGATGCCGAGTAGATCATATCCCTGACAAGGTAGCATCTCCCACTCTGCCAGCTAAGCTTCTCAAAAACACTCACAGGAAATGTATTACAAAAGTTCTCAGGGCTAAATGCAACACTACATTTAATATGACTAATAATTGTCACCAGAAGAGCATTCTTTTTTAACTCTGAAAATTTAAGCTGTTTCCACATTTCTACTTCATTTGTCAGCAGGGTCAGCTGGGCCCCCTCTTGTATCACACATCCTGAGCAACCTAAGAGTTCCTTCACTTCTGGAATGTTAACCCAGTCCTGTGCTCCACTCCCTGGGCCCTACGCCACCCTCCCAGCTGCATGCTTTATATGTTCTTCTGTGTCAGGTGCCACTTTATCAGGCCCTGAATTTTTTTCTGAAACTTCCACCCTCTTGTCACTCATCCCTCTGCTTGTGTGCATTATTTTATGTCTGATTATTAAATCTCTGACTAACTGGGCAGGGTGGGGGTGGGACACTGCACTCCACAGTGTCCTCATTAGTCACGTGTTCAGCCCCTTTTCTACTCAGTAACCTGTTCTCCACACCCTCTCCAAATAAAAGACAAAGGTGCTAAATTATCTTGAAATTCTTTTAAAATTCACACAATAAAAATGTGATATGGATGTCTCTAGCCTGTAACAACAACAGCACAACAAGAGTGAACTATTGCATCCAAGTACTTGGAGATCTTATCTAAAGAGAGAAACATTTTAGAAATAGGTCACAACTCTATAAGACCCAAGCTAACTTTATTTTCCAACTTGATTTAAAATATCCCATATAAACCCAATATATGCTTTCAGAAATTTTTCTGCATTGATTTTAAAGCAATAATGTTTACTGGGAATATCAATGTTTCTCTTATACTCTGTCTTATCAGAGTATTTGTTTCAAGTCTTCTTATAATAAAAACATTAAATATCTAGTTCACATCATACTATAATAATAAAGTTCTGTAAAAACTGCAGGGAAATACATCTTCAGTGAGATTCCATCATCCCTTATTAATGCCATAATTGAGGGCTATAAATCTGTTTCTTATACAATTCATGCAATAAAATACTTAATGGATTGTGAATGACGTGTTATAAAACTAGGCATTAAGTATTGCAATTTATATTTAAATGTGCTTCAGACATAAATAAATGCTCTATAAATAGCAGGCTTTCTCAAGTCAGAAGATATAACCTTCCATTTATTTCTAGCAGCCTTGGGAGCAGAATCATTACAGAGTGTACTGTTGTCACCAAATTGTTATCGTATTTTGAATGAGATTTTGTTTTTGTTTTTGTTTACATTTCAAATTGTTTATGATTATCAAATTGTTCAAGGGCTATTCAAACAAAAGCAGCTTCAAGGATTGCCTTTATAAAGTGAGCCCCCTCAGAGAATGTCAGAATGTTCTCACCTGCCCTGAAACTGTTTTGTTTGTCATTAGTGTCATTGGTTGGTCCAAAATGAAGATATGATGGAACAATGGAATAGAGTAAGAATGGCGCATATGGAATTACAAAATTTCTACCCTCCAGACTCCTTCTTTGTTTCACGTCTTCTTTAAATGGCCATTTCCCTGGGGGGACATCACTATGGCATTTACCATTAAATAAACCTACAAACGAGACACAATCTCTTTGGCTAAGGCAGGCCAAAGTGTACGTCACATAAGCTCTACTCTGTGAAAATTAACTTCTAGATCCTGCCCAAAGTTTCACGCCATTTCTGTTTGGCATCTGGTATGGAAAATCAAATGGTAACACTGGAGCATCTCTCATATCTATTGTGATGCCACACCTTGCCTTTGCGTTACGGGCATGTGTGTGATTGTGTATGGGGGTGTCTGAAATCTGGTCTCTGACTTTAGAAAATGTGGCAGACCTGACCTCTTCAATCTATCCGAACGACTACCGGTTCACTACATAAGAGGGGAGACAAGCATTGATCCACTAATGTTTGCAAGATGAGAAACACCAGTTAAACACCAACCCTACTACCCTAGGAAACTGAACGAGCCAACAATCGCTAAACAACACTAGACGTAACACAATGCCATTGCAGAGTGCCGCATGTTGAGTCTAGGCCTGAGACTTGATTCCACATTAATTCCACTCAGTATTTCATGGCCAACTACTCCAGAATTATAAGTTCTCATCTTAAAAGTTGGAGTAGAAAAAGGCCAGGGAAATTGGAAATGAACTCTAACATCCATTCTAACATCGACATACTTGGATCCATGAGTCTGAATGTTTCATCAGTCCTATCTATGTCATCCACCTACTTTCTTACTTTACTAACCCCCTTACTAGTTCTACCTTTCCAACCCCAAAAGTAAATTAATCACTTTGGAAGATATGTAAACTGTCATTTCATATTTTTCAAGTAATACATTCCCTAGTATGGAGGTGAAAATCTCTATCTCTGGCAATATTCTGCTCTGCTTTTAAAAAATATGACCAGGTTTTGGGGCGTCTGGGTGGCTCAGTCAGTTGGGCGTCTGACTTCGGCTCAGGTCATGACCTCACAGCTTGTGGGTTCAAGTCCCGCATGGGACTCTGTGCTGACAGCTCGGAGCCTGGAGCCTGCTTCGGATTCTGTGTCTCCCGCTCTCTCTCTGCCCCTCCCCCACTCACACTCTGTCTCTCTGTCTCTCTGTCTCTCTCTCTCTCTCTATCAAAAAATAAACATTAAAAAAATTTTTTTAATTAAAAAAATAAGAAATATGACCAGGTTATGTGGAAGTAGACGCCAGTAAACAGCACCCACAGCCATCACTCCGTACCTAACGATGCCTGGGCTCTCCTCTCCTGCTTTGCTCTCTCTCCTCCCTGCTTTTCTCTCATGTCACGGTTACATGCCACGCATGGCTCCAGGTAATCAGAGGGAGAATAATATTTGTAAATCATATCATAGTTTACAACTGCCAAGTTCAGGTATAGTAACATACCCTTTAAGTTACATGTTATGTATCTCTTTTTTGGAAGTAATAAGACAAACTTAGACATATACATTGACTCATCCGAGATCTACCCACTCAAATATGTGCTCTGTAAGAAGGAATTCTTGTCTCTTTCCCGTTGCTGTGCCCTAGACATCTAGAAGAGCAACTGGCATGTAGCAGGCATGTAAATACTATGACTAACAAATAAATAGTCGCTTGAACAAATCTCACAGCTGATACGTGACACAGAAACACTGATTCCAGGTTTCTCAGTCCAAATCTTATAAAATCTGGTGTGTTCAGAAAAGTACAGGTATTTGAGTCACAGAGATTGCCTCAGTTATAGATGCCAGCCAGCAGTTATGTGGGTTAAGTAACACTAATCTCTGTGCCTCCGTCTTATCATCTGTAACATGGGCCTGATATTTGTTGACTGGATATAGAAAGTTAAAGATTGTAAGGGTGCAGCCAAAATACCAGGCACATCATAAAGGCTGAAAAGAATCTTAGATTCTTTTTTTTTTTTTTTTTTTGGCATACTACCATCTTTTTTCTGACCTTATTTATTCTTCAGGCTCCAATTCCTTTACCTCTAGCAAGCATACTCCACTAGATAACACAAGATAATTTAAGAAATGGCAAAAAGGCTACCCCTGTTCCCCACGGCTACCGTGTCAGATACTTCCCCTGTGACAGAACCTGAGGAAATGCCTAGGACAGTTCAAGAGGTGCAAAAAGACGGTGATCCTAGCACCCTGTGAAAATGAGTCACAGTCACTATATTTGTTCTTATACAGAGCTTTGTTCTTTTTTCAAACATTCATTTCATAGTGCAGGTTCTGAGGATTTCCCCAGATTAAAAAAGAAAAAATCTAAACCCCCACACCCTTTCATTTTAAGATTCTCT
The DNA here is from genome assembly GCF_023721935.1 of Panthera uncia. NCBI lineage: Eukaryota > Metazoa > Chordata > Mammalia > Carnivora > Felidae > Panthera > Panthera uncia. The sequence goes on along the minus strand of NC_064818.1, from coordinate 24,499,822 downwards.
GTTGATGTAGTACGTTCCCTTAAATTATCCTGAGTTACTGAACTTTTTATTGGCCACCAGGCTCCCTGATCTGCTCTTCTCTTTATCCGCAGCCCTTTCTTTTATTTTTAATTTTTTTTTTAACATTTATTTATTTTTGAGACAGAGAGAGAGCATGAACAGGGGAGGGTCAGAGAAAGAGGGAGACACAGAATCTGAAACAGGCTTCAGGCTCTGAGCTGTCAGCACAGAGCCCAACGCGGGGCTCGAACCCACGGACCGTGAGATCATGACCTGAGCAGAAGTCGGACGCTTAACCGACTGAACCACCCAGGCGCCCCTATCCTCAGCCCTTTCAGGCTGTCACTCAGAAGATGGAGTTGTTAGTGCTCTTGGTTTTCCAGGTTCTGTAATCCTTAGTGATGATCTTTTTCTCTGCTCTACTGACTTATCTTTGCCATAATAATGGCTTTCACCTTTTTGTCTAATTTTCAGAATTGATCTTTCTCCAGTAGCGGTTTTATGTTCCCACGTTTGGCCACTTGACCTTTTGAGTGGTTGTCCTTTTATGGGCTAATAACCAGTTTGAGGGGTTAACCTGCCATTGTTATTATGGGCAGATCCACTGTTCTTCCTTTCTCCTTTATAGTTACTCTCCATTTGATTATTTCATCTCCCAATGGTCAATGTTATGTTTAAAAAGGACTTTTCAACATTGTAAATTTCCACATTATACTGTCTTCCTTTCATCTAACCTATATTTTATGAGGCTTTCTACCAGTGAAACATGTTAGTTAACTGAATCTAAAAGGGGATCTGCTCGACGCCACTCTCTATCAAGGGAACATGAAAAACTCCCATCTGACCCATGCGTATCGTTCTGGTTTCATCGAATCCTGACTTCAGTTAGAAAATCCTAGGAGGAACGTATACTGCCAGGCCAATTTCACCAGACAAAGCAGTGTCTTTACCTTGATCTTTGCTATGACTTCCTAACCATAAGCGAGGAAACTGGCGCTCAATTAAAATTATCCATTTTAAAATAAGTTTGAGCCTCTGACAGGCTGAGAAATAGTTATCTCTACCTCAGAATCTTCCCGACTTCTCTACTCCAGCCCACTTCAACCTTTACAAGTTTTCCTCCACCCCCAAGTCACTGATGTTGAAAAACCCCATCCTTCCTTCTGACTCTCCTGAATATTCCACCACAGTCTCCCTTTCAAATGTGCCCTCAGATATAGCACCACCTGAGGTACAACTTTCCTGACACCCCTCCCATCAAAATCTATCACACCATTCCCCTATTATTCTCTTCTTGTCCTTCTTGAGTCATTAAGCGACTCAAACCTAAATCTCAATTTGATGTTAACAGCCATTAATGACTTCAAAGGTGACTTCACTGTATTGTAAGGGGGCTTCAAAAGTCTTACCCTGAAATGTTATAAAATTGTGGGAATTTCAAGTTCCGATGGCAGAGGAGCAAAGGAAATATATACGGACGATGCGGTTCCTCAGGTCACCTTCCAATCACACTACGGAAAAAGCTCGTGCTTTGAGCCTGAGCATGGCTGCCCCTGCTTATTGCAGACTGAAGCCGGATAACTACATAGTCTGAGGGGATTATTTCCAGTGGAATCTTGATGGACTAATCAACCTTCTTACCTTTGGAGGCATAGTGATTATGAGTTATTAGCTGAATCTCTGAATGCAAAAAGACGTTGCTCTCTGAAGGGGAATCCAGCCATTGAGACATTAAGCAGAGCATTTTTTAAAAGTCAATTAAATAAAAGGTTTAAATTTTCCATATAGTTTGAGGGGCTTAAATTTTTAATTCAAACTAATTTATCGAACAATGGCACTTAAGAAAATGGAATGACGCAAGGGGACTTTTATCCGATGATAAGTGGATAAGAGAGAAAAATGTGGACAGATCAGCAGAAGTTATCTAAAAGCCGAGAGGCAAGCAGGAGCAGAGCCTTGCAGATCCCCAAGCCCAGCCAGGGAACAGAGATAAATGGGAGCAGAGATCAGAAAGCGCATCCCTACCCTTCTACCCATGGTGAAAGGAGACTCACAGCGTGTGAGGTACCTGTCTCTAATCACATGTAAAACTGCAAAACTTGCAGGGTTACTTTGATATGAACAAGGTTAATGTGCTACTCAAGATTAATTGTGACTTCACTAGGAAATTTATTGAGTATGAGGGAATCCGAAAGTGAGAGGAGAACCAGAAGCCTTGTTAGAGATTTATCACGGGAGGGTGATGGATGAAAGCCTTCAGGAACCAATAATAGGATTTTAAAGATTCACATAAGCAGTATTAAGGAGATCTCTGGTGCTTACCTTAGACAAACTAGAGCAGGTGGATGGATGAGTCCTATGGTTAGAGCAGCCAGCGAGTGCAGCTGGCACTTCTGGAGGGGGCCTCAACAACCGTCTGTGCTCTGCTTACGTGGGACTCCCGGGTCTAGCTGTCTCCGCAACATGTCTACAGATTTAGTTTTAGATTGACCGCTACACAAACCACAAAGAACACACAATAACCACCAGCAAGGCCGCTGATGGGTATAAGCATGGAATTCCTAATCAAACAGATCTGGGCTGGAGTCTCATCTACACCCTTCATTCATTAGCTGCACGGTCTCAGGCAATTCACCGAACTTCTGAAATCCTCTATTTCCTCGGAAGACGGCAGACAAAATAATTGTCCCAACTTTTATTTTTGTTGTAATAAATGAGATAATGGTTTTCAAGTGATTAGCAGAGTCCCTTTTTTAATGTGTACTTATTTATTTGGGGGAGAGAGAGAGAGGGAACCTGCAGGCTAGTGGGGGAGGGGCGGAGACAAAGGGAGAGAGAGAATCCCAAGCAGGCTCTGCGTTGACAGCAGCAGACCGCCTGATGTGGGGCTCAAACCCAGGAACCATGAGATCATGACCTAAGCTGAAATCAAGAGTCAGAAGCTTAACCAACTGAACCACTGAGGTGCCCCTAAGCAGAGTCCTTGAAACTAAAACAAAACAAAACAAAACACAAAAAAACACAAAAAACAGGAAATGAGCTGATATTGTTGGAACCCTTTTCGCTGCTGTTGTCGATCTTGGTGATAGAAGTAAAAGAAGTGGGTACAGAAACTAAATAAAGGAGCTGTGGGCTCGAAATGTGAAACCCAGTGTACCCATCACTGCCACAAGCATATTCTGTGAAATAACCAGGAAATATATATTGGTTTTTTTCTTCCATAGATAAACAGTCAAGTATTTATCCCCCATCTTCTTCATCAAGAGATTTATGGGTCATGAAAAATGTCTGTCATTACTTAATGTAAAAAATGGTACAAGTTTATCTCACTTTTGTAATTCGCTGCAGTTTTAAACGAGCTTGAGGAGGCAACCCGGACTGGATCACTCTGTTACAATGTGTTCCTTTAGGGGGGCAAACTTCTGGAGAGATTGCCGCAGATGGCTAATACATATGTGGATTCTTGTTACCTTCAGTTTCAGCAGGGAATGTACTTTAATTCTGTCCATAAATTTTAGATTAAATATTGTCTTTGAGGCCTGAAGTTCTCCATGCTTTTACTGAACAATCCATTTTTTTCTGCTTTATACATTTTGCAGAACGGTGAATTAAAATGCAAAGGAAACTTTCGGTCAGGATGACTAAAGTGGAAGATTGTGATCACCTTTAATTGTGTAAAGTTTATGCAAGGAAAGCTGCTTATTTTAAAGTTTATTTATTTATTTTGAGAGAGAGCAGGGAGGGTCAGAAAGAGAGAGAATCTCAAGCAGGCTCCAAACTGTCAGTGAGGACACGAACCGTGAGATCATGATCTGAGCTGAAATCAAGAGTCAGAGGCTTAACCAACTGAGCCATCCAGGCGCCCTGGGAAGCTGCTTATTTAGATATGATGTCTCAGGCTAACTCACTAGTTTTCCAGCCGGCTGCCTTCTTCAGTTTCTCTTAGTCTTGTTTACCGGTCCCTCCTCCTTTCCTTGACTTTGTTCTTGTCTCACTCTACACTCGGCTGGTGATTTCAGCATCTTGATGGGTGAACATCCTTAGCCCACTCTATCTCCCTACCTCCAGACACATCTGTGCCAAACAACTAATTGGAGATTCCTCAACTTCACATCTCAATGGCAACACATATTCACTCAACAATTATTAAGAGCCTACAATATGCCAGGCCATATTCTAAGCCAAAGAGATACACTAAAGCTTATAATCAACCGAAGGAGAATGTTAGTAATCAAATAGTAGTAACACACCAAAATACTCAGCCTGTAACAGATAATATAAAGGGAAAGCAAAAATTACTATAAAACATTTTAAAAGGAGAGAAGACCAAGCCAGGAAAGACTAGTTATCTTCTTCTAATACTCCAAATCTCAATAAATGGTATCACGCTACCCCCGGATGTTCAAGCCAAAAACTTAGAAGAGACCTTTTATTCCACCTCTCCCCACCGTTTTCATATCCAGTTTGTGAGTAAAGCCTCTCAAGTACAGATCTTGAATGTTTTCATTCAAAACATTGAATGTTTTCACGTTGGTTCATTTCTCTACACCTCCAAGTCCAAGCCAAAATTATCTTTCCTAACTGGGTGTCCTGCATCAATTTTTGGCTGCCTCCAATCTAAGCTCCACAATATCAACCAGAGTAATGCTTTTAAAAATACAGGCAGGAGGGGCGCCTGGGTGACTCAGTTGGTTAAGTGTCCGACTTTGGCTCAGGTCATAATCTCACAGTTCATGGGTTGGAGCCCCTCATCAGTCTCTGTGCTGACAGCTCAGAGCCTGGAGCTTGCTTTGGATTCTGTGTCTCTCTCTCTCTGCTCCTCCACCATTCACGATCTGTCTCTCCCTCTCAAAAATAAATAAATAAATATTTTTTAAAAATTAAAAAAAAAATACAGGCATAAAATCTCAATCAAAACTACACTGGCATTTTTCTCAAACCTAGCGCAAACAACCCTAAAATTTGTATAGAACCACAAAAGACCAGAATAGCCAAAGTAATATTGAAAAAGTAAACCAAAGCAGGAGGCATCACAATCCCAGACTTTAGCCTCTACTACAAAGCTGTAATCATCAAGACAATATGGTATTGCACAAAAACAGACACATAGACCAATGGAATAGAATAGAGACCCCAGAATTGGCCACAAATGTATGGCCAACTAATCTTTGACAAAGCAGGAAAGAGTTTCCAATGGAAAAAAAAGACAGTCTCTTTAACAAATGGTGCTGAGAAAATGGACAGCAACATGCAGAAGAATGAAATTAGACCACTTTCTTACACCATACACAATAATAACCTCAAAATGGATGAAAGACCTAAATGTGAGACAGGAAACCACCAAAATCCTAGAGGAGAAAGCAGGCAACAACCTCCTTGACCTCAGTCACAGCAATTTCTTGCTCAATACATCTCCAAAGGCAAGGGAAACAAAAGCAAAAATGAACTATTGGAAACTCATCAAGATAAAAAGCTTCTGCACTGCAAAGAAAACAATCAACAAAACTAAAAGGCAACCAACAGAATGGGAAAAGATATTTGCAAATGATATATTGGATAAAGGGTTAGTATCCAAAATCTATAAAGAACTTACCAAACTCAACACTGGAAAAACAAGTAGTCCAGTGAAGAAATGGGCAAAAGACATGAATAGACACTTTTCCAAAGAAGACATCCTGATGGCCAACAGACACATGAAAAGATGCTCAACATCACTCATCACCAGGGAAATACAAATCACAACCACACTGAGATACCACCTCACACAATGAAAAGAGGCTAAAATGAACAACTCAGGAAACAACAGATGCTGGCAAGGATGTGGAGAAATGGGAACCATCTTGCACTGTTGGTGGGAATGCAAACTGGTGCATCCACTCTGGAAAACCGTGTGCTAGTTCCTCAAAAAATTAAAAATAGAACTACCCTATGACCCAGCAATAGCACTACTAGGAATTTACCCAAGGGATACAGGAGTGCTGATGCATACGGGCACATGTATCCCAATGTTTGTAGTAGCACTATCAACAATAGCCAAATTATGGAAAGAGGCTAAATGTCCATCAACTGATGAATGGATAAAGAAGATGTGGTTTAGATATACAATGGAATACTATTGGCAATGAGAAAGAATGAAATCATGCCATTTGCAGCAATGTGGATGGAACTGGAAGGTATTATGCTGAGTGAAATAAGTCAGTCAGAGAAGATAGATATCATATGTTTTCACTCATATGTGGATCTTGAGAAACTTAACAGAAGTCCATGGGGGAGGGGAAGGGGAAAAAATAGTTACAAACAGGGAGGGAGGGAGGCAAACCATAAGAGACTCTTAAATACAAAGAACAAACTGAGGGTGGATGGGGGAATGTGGGTGATGAGCATTGAGGAGGGCACTGTTGGGATGAGCACTGGTGTTGTATGTAAGCAATGAACCTTGGGAATCTACCCCAAAAACCAAGAGCACACTTTACACACTGTATGTTAGCCAATTTGACAATAAATTATATTTTAAAAACAAATACATGCACGAGGGGCGCCTGGGTGGCTTAGTCCATTGGGCGTCTAACTTCAGCTCAGGTCATGATCCCACAGTTCATGGGTTTGAGTCCTGCATCAGGCTCTGTGCTGACAGCTCAGAGCCTGGAGCCTGCTTTGGATTCTGTGTCTCTATCTCTCCCTGCGCCTCCTCCACACATGCTCTGTCTCTGTCTCTCTCTCTCAAAATTAAATTAAAACATTAAAAAATATTAAAAATACATGCATGATTTTTAGCCAGTGAAGATGGCTATGGAGAAGATCCTGGGGTTCGCCTCCTTCCACCGACACACCAAATGTGCAGCAACACATGGAACAACTGCCTCTGGAAAAAACCTAAGAACTAGCTGAGCAACTTCTAGACAGGGGCCACTGGAGAAGGAGAGAAGGCCCACATGGAAGCAGGTAAGAGAAGCTGGGACACAATCCACCATAGACCCCTTCCCCAGTGCAATGAACCACTGTTGAGAAGGAACTCAAAACCAGAGCTTCTCCCTGAGGAGTGAAGGGTTTGAACCCACACGAGGCACCCTCAGCTTTTAAGACCTGCATCTGAGAGACAAGTCCCCAAAACCTATGACTTTGAAAACCAACAAGGTTCCTGCCCCAGACCTGCAAGTCCATACTGAACAGAGACATGGCTCTTAAAGGCCTCAAACTCACCTGCCCACGGCCCAGCATAGAGGCAGCCAGTCCAGATGCACCCAGACTTCTTGCTGCTATTCTTAAAGCATGGGCCTTATGGGCGGGCATCTAATTTAGCATACACCTAGACACCTTTCCTTTTTCTTTTTTTTTATTAATTAATTAATTCATTATTTAATTTACATCCAAGATAGTTAGCATATTGTGCAACAGTGATTTCAGGAGTAGATTCCTTAATGCCCCTTACCCATTTAGCCTATCCCCCTATCCGCAACCCATCCAGCGACCCTCAATTTGTTCTCTGTATTTATGTTTCATCTGCCTCCCTGTTTTTACATTATTTTTGCTTCCCTTCCCTTATGTTCACTTGTTTACTACCTTAAATTCCTCATATAAGTGAATTCATATGATATTTGTCTTTCTCTGTGTAACTGATTTCACTTAGCCTAATATACTTTAGTTCCATCCACATAGTTGCAAGTGGCAAGATTTCATTCTTTTTGATTGCCGAGTAATTCCCTCTCTCCCTCTCCATATATATACCACACTTTCTTTATCCATTCATCAGTTGATGGACATTTGGGTTCTTTCCATACTTTGGCTATTGTCAATAGCGCTGCTATAAACATTGAGGAGCACGTGCTCCTTCAAAACACACATCTGTATCCCTTGGGTAAATACTTAGTAGTGCAATCGCTAGGTCGCAGGATAGTTCTATTTTTAATTTATTTTTTTTTAATTTTTTTAATGTTTATTTGTTTTTGAAAGACTGAGAGAGACAGAGTGCAAGCAGGGGTGGGGCAGAGAGAGAGGGGGACACAGAATCCAAAGCAGGCTCCAGGCTCTAAGCTGTCAGCACAGAGCCTGATGCAGGGCTTGAATACATGAACTGTGAGATCATGACCTGAGCCAAAGTCAGACGCTTAACCGACTGAGCCACCCACACGCCCCTATTTTTAATTTTTTGAGGAACCTCCACAATGTTTTCCAGAGCCAATGCATCAGTTTGCATTCCCACCAATAGTGCAAGAGGGTTCCCATATCTCCACATCCTCACCAATATCTGTTGTTTCCTGAATTGTTAATTTTACCCACTCTGACCAGTGTGAAGTGGTATATCAGTATGGTTTTGATTTGTATTTCTCTGATGATGAGTGACGTTGAGCATCTTTTCATATACCTGTTGGCCATCTGGATGTCTTCTTTGGAAAAGTATCTATTCATGTCTTCTGCCCATTTCTTCACTGGATTATTCATTTTCTCGGTGTTGAGTTTGTTAAATTCTTTAGAGATTTCTAACCCTTTATCTGCTATGTCATTTGCAAATATTTTTTCCCATTCCGTTGTTGCCTTTTAGTTTTACTGATTGTTTCCTTCCCTGTGGAGAAGCTTTTTATCTTGATGAGGTCCCAATAGTTCATTTTTGCTTTTGTTTTTCTTATCTCCAGAGACATGTTGAGTAAGAAATTGCTGCAGCCGAGGTCAAAGAGGTTTTTGCCTGCTTTCTCCTCGAGGATTTTGACGGCTTCCTGTCTTACATTGAGGTCTTTCATCCATTTTGAGTTTATTTTTGTGTATGGTGTAGGAAAGTGGTCCAGGTTCATTTTTCTGCATGTCGCTGTCCAGTTTTCCCAGCACCATTTGCTGAAGAGATTGTCTTTATTTCATTGGATATTCTTTCCTACTTTGTCAAAGATTAGTTGGCCATAAGTTTGTGAGTTCATTTCTGGGTTCTCTATTCTGTTCCATTGATCTGAGTGTCTGTTTTTGAGCCAGTAACATATTGTATTGATGATTACAGCTTTGTAGGGTAGCTTGAAGTCCGGGATTGTGATGCCTCCAGCTTCGGTTTTCTTTTTCAAGATTGCTTTGGCTGTTTGGGGTCTTTTCTGGTTCCATACAAATTTTAGAATTGTTTGTTCTAGCTCTGTGAAGAATACTGGTGTTATTTTGATAGGGATTGCATTGAATATGTAGATTGCTTTGGGTAGTATCGACCTTTTAACAATGTTTGTTCTTCCAATCCAGGAACATGGAATATATTTCCATTTTTTTGTGTCTTCTTTAATTTATTTCATAAGCTTTTTATAGTTTTCAGTGTATAGATTTTTTATCTCTTTCCTTATGTTTATTCCTAGGTATATTACAGGTTTTGGTGCAATTGTAAACGGGATCGATTCCTTGATTACTCTTTCTGTTGTTTCATTATTAGTATATAGAAATGCAACCGACTTCTGTGCATTGATTTTATATCCTGCAACTTTACTGAATTCATGGATCAGTTCTAGCAGTTTTTTGTGGAATCTTTAGGGTTTTCCATATAGAGTAACCTAGAAGCATTTTTGATGGCAGGTACCATGTTTGCTCTTTCCCTTTGCTTCACTCTAGCCAATGGGTGCACCTTTTTTTTTCTTTTCCCAGCAACCCTCTGCAGTCATGTCTATACATTCTCCCTGCTTCATTCCAGCTAGCAGGCTCATCTTAGCACTGCAGCCAGCAGGCACCATCTCTCTCTCTCTCTCTAATGCTAGAGTTTTCTTTTGTTTGTTTTGTTTTTCTGAGCAGGTGCCACTCACACACTGGAACAGCTGTGAGCAGCATCTTTGTGCCTCCCCTTGCCACTCTCCAGGGGGCTGCTATCTCCCGGAAGGAGCTTGAGCACAAGCCCCAGGTTTCCCCAAACTCAGCTGCAGTCCAGAGAACACTTCCTGATTACCTGGCTCCAGAGATCAGGGGTGCTTGCCATCCCGGGTTCCATAGACTGTAATAGTTGGAGAGACAGTTCTTGGCAGACCACCATACCTAGGTGGTGGATAGCAGGGAGTCAACTGAAATGTGCCCCCAGCCTTTCCTTGAAAGAGGCTTTTTTGCTGGTCACAGAGCTTCATCCTGAAAGGGGGGCTTCTGGTTTGGCACATAACTAGGAATCTACTGGCCTTGCTCCTACACTGACATAGCTGAGGAGAATCTGGCCACTTGGAGCCTTTCTTCTCTGCCAATTGCTCCCTGTGAGAAAGACAACATGGCCGAGGCTCTGAGTAACCACAGCTATAAAGTTCCAATCACAAAAGATACACTCTCTATAATTAGCACTGCCTAGAGCATACCTTAAAATCTGCAAGCAGCCCACGATTCCACTTTTGGAGATGGAGTAGGGGAAGACGGAAATATCTTAAAAATATTTTCTGTTATTTCTAGGAGACCATGTAATGTACTTCAGAATAAACATATGCGTGTATATAAATATGTGTGTATTTGTCTCTGTGGGTGTACATATGCATATATGTAGGTATATTCATATATATTGTTATATACTATGTATGTATGTTACATAGAGACATACATACAACCCTACCCACTCCATATACACATATATGTGTATATGTATATATATATATACATACATATACACACACACACACACACATATATATATAATGTGTGTGGGTATTTGCACAAAAACTATATATAATATATATTATACATGTATTTGGGTGTTTGACATAAGATTAACCTGCTTTGAAATGGAAAATGACCAAATTCCAGTAGAATTTAGCTCGAAAAATAGGTTAAACCCAAATTTATTAAAACGTAATTTGAGATGTAAAATGTTTCCTTGTTATTTCAGGCCCAGAAGTAATAACTATTTCTAAATCTTTACCGTATACTTAAAACTGTGCCAGAGCTCATTGTGGAGAACAGCTATTTATTAATAATAAATTATCTAAATTTTTGAGACTTCACAGTAAGTAGAAACCTAAATGACTTGTCAGATGAGGTCTGGGAGAATTTCTAAGTAAGGATACATATAATTGAAATAAGAACCAACAAAACAGTGCCCGAATCAGCTTCAGTGGGAAATTTACTCTCTTGGTAGGGAAGTTAGGGTTTGGGAAGGGAAAAGTGACCGCTAACACCATGTCCAACCAACAGCTCCATCCAATCTGCCTCCATTTATTCACTTGACCTAATCTTTCAAACAAGGAAGATCCAAACCATTGGAATAAATCTCAACAGATGCTGGAAGTCTAAACAATTATGAGCAGTGTAACTGAAAATGAAGGTCTCATGGAAGCCTGAGAGAGTTCAAAGAATGCTATCGAATTCCATTTTTTATATTTTTAATTTCTAGAAGGAAAATTGGCTACAGTTAGCTTGGATTTAAGTGATTTTTTTTTCCTCCTATTTATCTGGACCTTGAGTTTGGCTAGTAATACAATTGCATAAAGTTACTTCCCTCATGTGTGCTGAAAAATTCTAATCTGCTGCTTAATCTACACATCACAGGAGAGTCCGCAGATCAGTGTTTTAGAAGGGTAGGCATAATAACTTTTATTTCTGGCTTTCTGTTAGAATCACCCTGTATTTAAAAGCAAATACAGATGCCTGGACCATACCTGAGAAATACTAGGCATGGAGCCCAGATATGTATATTTCTTTAAAGTTCCAACGGTAATTTTGATGAACATCCACCATTAAGAACTTATGATTAGATGATCTCTAAGGTCCTTTCCAACTGTATAGTCTACATTTTTTTTAAATACTCACTTAAAATCAATTTATGTTTTCATAAAATCATATACACTCCTAGAGCAGTCAATTGTGATGAACTCTCTAAAGAAGTTTCAAAAGCAGTTGTAAAAAACAATGCTTTCACCTGGGTGGCTCAGTTGGTTAAGCGCCCGACTTCGTTCAGGTCATGATCTCACACTTCGTGGGTTCGCGTAGGGCTGACCACTCAGAGCTCGGAGCCTGCTTCAGATTCTGTGTCTCTCTCTGCCCCTCACCCCTCAATGTTCTGTGTGTGTGTCTCTCTCAAAAATAAATAAACATTAAAAAAATTAAAACAAAAACAATGCCTTCAAAACAAGTAAAAGTCATCAGTGGCTTAAATCAATAGGAGAACTTTTTCTTCCAAATAAGAAATCTGAAGGTGGGCAGTTGTTGGTGTTGACTCAGAAGCTTGGTGAGGTTGCGATGATCTTCTGGTCACAAGACCGTTTTGCAAGTCCAACCATCTTGGCTGCATTGAAGGCAAGAAGAAGAGAGAAGTTAAATGGTGGGCAGCTACAACCATGTCCTTTAATCAGGAAAGCAAAAACCTTAACAAGTAAAGCACTTTCTGAATCAACTGCTGATGAGGTCTTATTGACAGAACAGGTTCCGAAGATCAAGTCATGTTGTAAGACATCCTGAACATTGGCTTGGACCAGCCATAATCTAGTGCCAGGGCCAAACACGCTGCAGCCACTCTAGCTAAAAATAAATTAATAATAACAATAATAGTAATAATAATAAAGAGGAGGAGGAGAAGAACAGGAAAAAGGTGATTCTGGTTAAAAAGGAAAAGCTGGACATTGAGTAGGAAAATGTTGGAAACTATTTTAAGTCAACTCTGATGGAAAAAATCAAGATAAAGTTCAATTATATTTTGGTATAGAAGATAATAATCTACCATAATATATGAAAAATGTTCAGGACTTTATGTAATTGCTGACGAATAACTTCTTATGACAAATGTGACATTTTGACAAATATAATCATGAATATAACAAGTTTGTATCTTATCTTTCAGGGTAATTATTTTGAAAGACAGTATTGATTGGATGCATACGTTCCTGTGTTACATCATTTCCACCGCATATTTAGTATATGGCCATTATTGTTTTACCCTGTGAAACCAAGATTTTCATCCAACAGGAAATAAATCAGCAGAAGGTATAACTGCTTTATTAAAGTCACCCAAAGTAGGGCGCCTAGGTGGCTCAGTCAGTTAAGTGTCGGACTTCAGCTCAAGTCATGATCTCAAGTTTCGTGAGATTGAGTTCTGCGTGGGGCTCTATGCTGACAGATCAGAGCCTGGAGCCTGCTTCAGATTCTATGTGTCTCTCTCTCTCTCTCTGTCCCTCCCTGGCTCACACTCTGTCTCTCTCTCTCTCTCTCTCTCTCTCTCTCTCAAAAATAAATAAACATTAAAAATTAAAATATAAAATAAAATCACCAAACGTATTTTTAAAAGGGTGTTTTTAAAACCCCTCAAACCTCATTGTTCAGTTTTGCAACAGATATTAAAAACCTTAAAACTGGGCACATATTATTGGCTTCAGCCATTTAATTTTTTTCAAATTGGAAAAGAATATAAAAACTATCTATAAATTTGTTATTTTTAATAGCATAAATTGTTTTAACTAGTTTAACTGCCCAATAATAATGGATTATTATACAAAATACACATCATATTATCATAGGATGGAATACTAATTCCTTGCTAAAATTAGTTAATAATTAAGGAGGCTACATGACCTGGAGATAATAAGAATATATTAAATGAGTAAAACAAGTACCTAATTATGGTGCAGTAGGTTCCAAATTCTTTAAATAATGATTGAATTATTGAAAACATACTATATATGACAGGCTTAAGACTTTGCATATATTTCTTTCATTAGAGTCTCACAACCCAAAGGGGAAGGTTATATCACCTTACCATCTTACAGATGAAGAAACAGGTTTAGAACAGTTATGGAATTTACTCAAAAACACAATAGTTTACCAATGCAGAACTAGGATTTGAACCCAGGAAGTCTGGTTTCAGAAGACAGGCTTACACATCTACAATAATATATACCTAGAGAAAAAACTACCAAAAAAAAAAAAAATTGCACCAAAAGGATAACAAACATTGTGTCTGGGGAGTGAAATTACAGTATGCTTTTTATAGTTTCCAAAATTTTTAGAGTATTTATTAACTATAACCAGAAAATACAATGATTATTTGATAGAATTTCAAATCCAATAATTGCTTAATAAGCGTTTTAACCTAGTTTGATAGGCTAGCAAATAAACCAGTGCTCTACTCAGCAACTCCTAATAATATGAACTCTACAAAATGTTACTCCTCATCACTGAGAGATAAGACCTTTCTAAAATCACAACTCATGAAAGCTAACAGTTTCATGTAAAGTATCTCCTATAAAATCCGCCTTAAGATCAATAATCTTACTACACAGACATCATAAAGTTAATTTGTTGGAAGGAAATAAAATTCATGAAGGCTCATCTTTTGTTTCATGAAATCAAGAGAAAGGAAACAAAAAATCCAAAAACTATGTTTAGAAACCAAATACATCCCATTGAACGAACTGCTGTGCATCCAATAAAAGAACCATGGAAATGTATAAATAGTGGTTTATAAAAATATTTCTAAGATATCGGTATCAAGTATATAAAAAACAAGAATAAAAACAACACAAAGAGAAAATTCTCAGATATTTTTAAAACTTCTTAATATATAAATATATATGCATAAATAAATAGAAGATGGCCTAAAGATACATTCTCAAAAACTTGTAACCTAAGGTCATAACACATCCCTTCCAGGGAAGGGAGTGAAACTGAATTAGAAAGACAAGCACAAGGGAAGAGCTTTTAGCTTTTACTGTGCATAGGATTGTTTTATTCCAAGTTTTTAAAATAATGTATTAAATGTATTTATATTATGCAGTTTTGAAGAAATGTAACAAAAGTATATTCTTAAATTTGCCATCACTCACAGTCATCATACTTACCATAACTTCTTTGTGTTGTCGTTTTATGTATCTCAATAATAACCCCTTTATGTACTATGGTACGTATTTGTCCAGTAGAATTTTAGAAAAAACACAGGGAAAATTTGTTTCACTCCATAACTTTAATGGGAGCAAAACTGAATATATTTACCTTTGTTTCTAAAAATAAAGGAAAATTATTGTCCCATACGCAAATACTGTTGACTATTAACTTCTACCACAAAATGAATATATGGATGTAAACAATAAAAATAGGTAAAGGAAAGTAGACATAATTTATAATGGAAAACTTGTGTTATACTCTGCGCAGCAAGACAATTCAGACATTTTGTTTGTGAAGTTGCATGCGTACCTACTAAGCCCATTTGCCCCAGTGCAAAACTATTCTGTCATACTTTTTCTTCTTTCAAAAGCATTGCTTCCCAATTAAAAATTGGAGAGAAAAAAAATCAAGTATATGATCCCTTTTTTCCTCTTTTTGAAAAGCCTAAACTACTATTCATAATTTACAAATGGATGAAACCTTAGAGTCAGTATCAACGACTAACCAGGGGGGAAAAAGGTATTACAATGTATTTAATGTGCACTGAAGAACTTCAAGGTAAATTGAATATAATTATTTTATCCCCTTGTTTATTTTCTAAATTGTACAAATAATTATAAAATTTTCCATAAAATTATAGTGAAAAAAGAAACATAAAGATGATTTAACAGATAAGAAACCTGAGGTCTAGACAACAAATGATCTAAGGCTATAGAGCTAATTACTGTCAAAGCTCGAATTGTAACAGAGATGCTCAATTTAACAGATTGTGTGTTAATAGATGGAGCATCACTGGAAATAAATTTTTATGAAAAAACTCACGCCTATTGAAAGATCATGGATGACTTAGATATAACAGCATACTGACGTAATCTGTGGCAAAAACAAAACACTTGGCTAAGATTATCTATTTAATATTGTTAAATACTAAAAAGCATGATAGTCAACATATATTCAGATCTGTCCAATAAGTACATATTATAAATTCTACTGTAAATATATTTTAAGGAGATCAATAGTTCAAAAGATGTGGCTCTACAATGATACCTGACTGAAAGAGTTTCTTCTCCAAATATCTTGCAATAAGTTAAACATCAACTTCGTGGAGAATATTGTAATATTGCTGGTTAAACTGTTTTTCTGAGTGTTCTTTTTTTTGTATGTAACTATGATGGCTATATATTAAAATCTTGAGAAAATCTATTAAAATGGTTAATTTTATGTTCAGCAGTCACCATTATATTTTCAGTTCATGGTTTAACACAAGTCTTGCCTACAATATTTAAAATGGGGATGCTTATTTCTATAGAGATATGATAGAACAATTCTAGATTGATGGTAATCTTGAAATAAAGAACCTAAAAGTCCAGTGGCAAACAGTGCAGGTTTCAGTATTTCTGCTCAATAAATACTTGATCAAATTCTAAATTTAATAACTCCCTTAAGTTCCAGATGGAAAATGAATTAATTAACTTGATGGAGATATCACCAAAGTCATTTCAAAGAACATGGGGTTATTTTTAACTTTTTGAGGACCTTCCATACAGTTTCCAGAGTGGCTCCATCAGTTTGCTTTCCCACCAACAGTGCATGAGGGTTCCTTTTTTTCTCCACAACCTTGCCATCACCTGTTGTTTGGTAGTGGTGTTGATTTCACCTATTCTGACAGCCGTGAGGTGATACCTCATTGTAGTTTTGATTTGTATTTCTCTGATGATAAGTGATGATAAACATCTTTTCATGTGTCTGTTGGCTATCTGTATGTCTTCCTTAGAGAAATGTCTGTTCATGTCTTCTGCCCATTTCTAATTGGATTATCCATTTTTGGGGTGTTGAGTATTGGGGACACAGGAGCAAATAATGCATACCAAAACCCCTCCTCTCATGGATTTCCCATTGCAGTGAATGAGATAGAAATAGACAAAATAGAAAGTAGATTACAGAGTACATTAGATAGTGATGGATATTGA
This sequence comes from Panthera uncia, assembly GCF_023721935.1. Classification (NCBI taxonomy): domain Eukaryota; kingdom Metazoa; phylum Chordata; class Mammalia; order Carnivora; family Felidae; genus Panthera; species Panthera uncia. The sequence goes on along the minus strand of NC_064818.1, from coordinate 24,483,059 downwards.
AAAGGAAATATAGCATGTTTATTTCCAGCTCCCTCCTTGAACCATGGAGAGTGCAGCACTTCTTAGTAAGGGACTTTGTTTGTTTGTTTGTTTCCTTAATAATGTAATGATTTTGTTCTAAATCTTTCCATTTCTGGGCTGATTTGAGCTAGCATTTCTTGACCTTTTCTGCTTATTTATATTCCTATTATAGCTTAATCGGGAGCTTACATTATCCAGATTCCCAAAGCTCGGTAGGAGAGTAAGAATGCCTTTAAATCTCTCTTTCATATAAATTTACTACCACCATCGCCTCCACTCCCCAATTGTACTGGCACACTTCCTTGCCCTTTCGAAGAGCTCAGTAAATGCTCAGGATTGTAAAGATTGTCTTGGATATCCCACTGAACTTGCCAAGAAAATTTAGGCTGAGAAAGTCAAATTATACAATGGCCTGACCCCATCAATTAAACATTATGCTTTAATGGGTAAAGCATAATTATTTAGCTCCAATAAACAGAAACTTCCCACTACTCTAGAGGATGGGTGTGGGATCCTATACAGACAACCTTCAGGGTAAAAGAAACACTGTAGAGTTTGTGGTTAAAAACAAGTAAACAATAAACCTGAAGTGCCAATAGATCCAATCTATTATTGACTAACTTGTGACCTCACTGATAAAAGGAGACTGTCTGCAACCCATACCTTAACTCATTTCATGTGTAACAAACATATTTTTTTTCCTCTGACTCCTAAGGATCAGGAAAAATCCCAGATACTGAGTCAATAAGACACAGTGTCCTTTCTTCCAGAAGTTCACGAAAGGATACAGACACCCAAGTGAAAAACCACAATGTCTTATCATAAGCACAATGGTAGGAGACAAATAGGAACCTATAGGACCTCAGACAAGGAACCTAAACTAATTCAAAAGGAGGCTGAGGAGGAAGAGACAGAGCACTCAGAAAGGATTTCCTGGAATTTCCTTGTACCCGAGCTGTGTTATCCACATGAAAGAAGAAAGAAATCCAAGGAAGAAATGAAGCCATGTGGTACTCAGAATACCCTGTTGAGCAGGAGTAAACTGGACATAGAGAGTGGTGAAAACTTAGCCTGAGGCAGATGTGGGGACCAGATCCTAAAAGCTTAGACTTCATTCCATAGGTAATACCTAACACATCTTGTGTTTTTAGGAAAAAAGTAACTTGCTCAGATTTTCATAGGGTGGAAAATGGATTTGGAGGTTATTAGTTTAATTCTGGAAGAACATATTAAAGAATATCAGCAGGACTTAACAATTGATTGATACGGGAGTAATAAAAGGAAGTCAAATAAAACTGTCAGGCTTCTAGCTCCCATTGTGACTAAAGAACTCTTGAGGGTGAGGGGGTGGTCTCAGGCAAAGGGTCTGGAGCTGTAAACACAGTCTTTGAGTTTCATGTCACCCTTTCCCAAACACAGCCTTTTCAAGGCCATCCAATCTTCACTTCAATCAAATTTCATTAAGTTACCAAATTTCAATGATTTACATACAAATGTTCAGACTAAAATGCAGGAAACACAATGGAATGTACCCTGATTTCCCTTAGAGACGGTTCTATAAAGACTTCTATTACAAATGAACTTTTCCCTTGCTCACTGTATAGGACATAAGGGGTGCTGGTACAATCAGCCAACTGGGCTTATAATTAGACAAATAATGGTATTAGTCATTATGTACAACTAAAAACAAGAAAGAGAATATATTATATGCTATGTTACTTTATTCTCATGACAACCCATTAGGCAGATATTATTTCCAATTTACAGATGGGGAAAATGAACTTCATAAAGGTTAAATAAACAGTCCTACATGACATTGAAAGTCAGTAGTAGAGGTCAGGATTTTTTAAAGAGGAAAAGAAAAGAACTATTATTGATGAAAGGTCCAATTTACATCTAACCTTCACACTTTATATTTGTTCATTCATTTAATCACCTGGGGTTGGCGTCACTGTTTTGATGCTTTTATTAGGTATTATAACAGAAATTGGCATGCTCTTAAAAGAGGTGTTTCAGAAATCTGTAAATATTTCACTCAAATTTTATTTTATGTTTTTTAAACCAATTTTTAAAACTACTATAAACAACATGTATGCAGAAATCCCAAATTATAGTACATTAGAAAAAAAAATCAATATGTTAATGTTCATTTCCAGGTTAAATTATTTAGTGAAAAACCTCCAACTATAAGTTCTCTTTTAATATCTACTTGAAAAGTATACTGTGATTACAAGGTATTATTTCTTTAAAAAGAAAGAAACTGTCATGTTCAGCTACTTATCTGTGTGATTGCCAATTTTCTCCATATTGTGTAGCTAATATAAAATAAATAAAGATTTGGATGCCAATTAGATTGTCATGTTCATCACAAAATCTGTCATTAGGACATTTAAATACATTATACTAAATGCATTTTAGGAACTGTATTTTACTAAAACATGACTTCTACCTGGTGTATAAATTGGGATTTCAGATAAAATTTCATTTGACTAGAGGAATTTCTGCTTAAAACAAACTGCAACAAATTTCTAAAGCATTGTAATATACAACGTTTTCCTTGTAAAAAATGTTTCTGTTTGGTTAATCAACATGGCCTCAGTTTCATACCTAGACTCATAATCCACTCCTGTGCTGTTAGGAATGCTCCCAAAGGTAGACTATCTACTCTGAAAGCTAAAGACATTTTCCAATGCCTGAAGATGACTTCATTCTGTTTCATGATGTTTCAGATGACTTCTGTTTCATCTTTTTAATAAATTTTGTTTTTTTAGTGTTGCTCATCTCCACATAAATTATATAAAATTGAAGATTTTAATTCTAGTTGATTGTATGTTTATGGTTGGTATTTCCCCTTGGGCACAAGTTTAATACCTTTCCTATTTTCCTTAACACCTAACATTTGGAAAGATTTAAGAATCCAATAGTTGCTGATAGAGTTTATATGGCAGATCACCAAAGGAAAATACTGCTATCTAAAAGCAGACTTTTTTCCCTGACATTTGAAGTTTTTTATGGCCGGACTTAAAAAAAAAAAAAAAAAAAAAAAAAAAAAAAAAAAAAAAAA